>NW_008705215.1:1319386-1321100 GCF_000326865.2 Helobdella robusta | reverse complement strand
CCAAAATTAATTTTTACAACGTCAAAGTTCATCTTGACAAAGTCAATATTTCCCTATATATACAGCAAGGAGCACTGATGATGATTCATTCGGAATCGAAATATGGCCTTATTTGCAGCATGAATTCGAAAAATAAGTTTATTTGAATTTTAATAAACTAAACGTTCACCAAAAAACTTTAGTGAGAAAAATCGAAAAAATGAACTACAAACATATTAACGCCAAACATTCGGTAGAATTTATAGAATATTGTAAAAATTATGGTCTATTACCAACATTTTTACATATATACATACATATATACATACATATATGTATATGTATGTATTTATATGTATATGTATGTGTGTATATATATTTGTATAGTTAAGTACTATATTCTCAGGTGATATGATAATATGAATAGTTTATTTTTTGGTATTAATAATAATTATCAAAATTATTATTATTATCATTATTTGAGAAATGAATAAAAAGTTATTTAATTGAAAATTTGTATTTCCTATTTGTCCATACAACTGAAATTAGTTGTAACTGGTATCTTGAATGGGCCAGCCGAATGGTTATCAATTTCTGTTACTATAGTTCGATTTACGTCCTACCTCGGGGAACCGGGTCTATGGACGCAAAACGAAGATTGATTGATTGATTTCTATAGTTCGATTTATCTTTGAACTGATATTTTGATATATATCATTGATAATTGATATATCTCGAGATATAGCTGGTGGTTCCCTACTGAATTTAGGTAGTACTTAACTTCCTGAATATAAAAATGTAGGATTTGGTGTAAAAAAAAACCCGACGTCTTTGGTATATGGTTTATTAGATGTATCTTTGATGTATAGTATCTTTGATGTATCTTTGATGTATAGTATCACATGTATAGTATCTTTGATGTGTAGTATCTTGTAACGACCGAATACTTATATAATGAGTGTATGGTATCTTGTATAGTTATGTAGTTATACAATGTATGACTGAATACGCTTTATTTTTGGAATGAAATGCTTATGGTAGCAAATTAGGCAGGTTGTATTTTACTAGATTCAAGTAGAGACGAATCTAGAGGAGCCATGGTTCTCTGTTGTGGTTAGCAATCTCTTTTTTTAAAAAAAACTCAAATCAACAAAAGTTGACGTATGAACCAAAAAAAGATCACCAGCCTAATTAGGCTAAATTTTCACCTAATTAGGCTAGTTCACCAGCCTAATTTTAGCCAATTAGTAGGAATTTAGTTAGTTTCTTGGCCGCCCGTCAAATTAATTACAAAATTTAAACATTTTCAAAATTTTGGCTCACCCCCGCCATCCTAGTAGTAGTGGTATTTGTAGTGGTTGTAGTAATAATTGCAGAAGTAGTAGTAATAGTAGCTGTAGTAGTTGTGCGTGCGTTTGTGCGTGAGTGAGAGTGTGTGTATCGATTTAATGAAATTTTTACATACACTCGTAGATGACATGAGGTAGTGAACAATAGAGCCAGGCTGGTTGATCCTGTGCTCAGAAACACGTGTCTGTATGTATTGGAGACTTGTGAGAGAGACTCTCTCACCATTCTCTACTTGATGACGGATGGTGAGAGAGAAAGGAGAGAGAGAGGAGAGAGAGAATATAAAAAATTATGCCGAAAAACAAAATATATTGCGAATTAATTCCAATGAAAACTATTGAAATAGAAGATCAGTAGCAGAAAGCTGTGGGAGGAGTGGCAAACA
>NW_008705215.1:1317695-1318984 GCF_000326865.2 Helobdella robusta | reverse complement strand
CATTCATTCATTCACTCGTTTATTCATTCGTTCGTTCATTCATTCGTTCATTCATTCGTTCATTCATTCATTCATTCACTCATTCATTCATTCATTTATTCATTCATTCACTCGTTCATGCATGCATGCATCCATCGATTCATCCATCAATATTTCATCATCTTCCTATCGTGTGTCAGATAGGGACCCGTCGCTATTTCGAAAGAATCGATTATTCCGTATTTAACTTGCTTAATCGGTTCGTGTGTGTGTGTGTGTGTCTGTGTTATTGTGTCTGTGTTATTGTGTCTGTGTTATTATTGGTATATATGTGTGTGTGCGTGTGTTTGTGCGTGTGAGTTTGTGTACAAGTGTGTGTGTATTTACCGGTAATAATTATAATTATCTGTATACATGTGTGTTTTTGTGTGTATATGTTTGTGTGTGTGTGGGTGTGTGTTTGTGTGTGTGTGTTTGTGTGTGTATGTTTGTGTGTGTGAGAGTTTATGTGTGTTTGTGTGTGTGTGTTTGTGTGTGTGTTTGTATAAAAATATCGATATACCATCCTTCCTATATAACTGGCCCATTCTCGTTATTATTATTATTATTATTATCATCATCATCATCATCATTATTATTATTATTATTATCATCATTATTATTATTATTAATATTATTATTATTATTATTATCGATTGAACACCTGTAAAGCAGAGAGCATTGTGACATCGCCTTCAAACTGACTGACTGACGATAATAATGTCACCTAGGATGACGACGATGACGATGATGATTATATTGTTGTTGTTGTTGTTGATAATGTTGTTATTGATGATGTTGTTGTTGTTGTTGTGGAAGATGTTGATGGTGATGGTGTTGTTGTTGATGATGATGATGTTGTTGTTGTTTTTTTTTTGTTGTTGTTGTTGATGTTGTTGATGATGATGTTGTTGTTGTGGAAGATGTTGATGGTGTTGATGATGATGATGATGTTGTTGTTGTTTTTTGTTGTTGTTGTTGATGTTGTCGATAGTGGTGATGTTGTTTTTGTTTTTAGTTGTTGATGATGATGTTGTTGTTGTGGAAGATGTTGATGGTGTTGATGATGATGATGATGTTGTTGTTGTTTTTTGTTGTTGTTGTTGATGTTGTCGATAGTGGTGATGTTGTTTTTGTTTTTAGTTGTTGATGATGATGTTGTTGTTGATGATAATATTGTTGTTGTGGAAGATGATGGTGGTGATGATGATGACGATGATGTCGTTGTTGTTGATGTTGATGATGACGATGTTGTTGATGATGATGATGAT
>NW_008705215.1:1310861-1312597 GCF_000326865.2 Helobdella robusta | reverse complement strand
CTGCGTTGAACAATACATCCGCACCTGCAAATAATTGAATTTTTTCTAAAATCACCGATAGTACATTGCCCTGGCGCGTTGTATATCTTTTCAGGGACGAACTCGAATTGTAGTTTGACGACACATGCTTATTGTTGTGAATTTAAGTTGTTTTCATCTTTTTTCAGCAGCTTAATTGACGTTTTTGTACATCCGTCCGGTTTAATTTTATTGTTGATGGTGCCGAAGTTGGGGCAAAGTAGTTGTAGGTAGGTCAGGGTTTGGAAACCGATTGCAAACTGGTGAGATTTGGTAGTGTCGATTGTTGGTGAAGTTGAAAATAAGCGTTGGCCTCAAGCCATTGAGCTGGGCTTCGTGGAAGTCTGATTCTAAGGAAAGGCGTTCCAGCGTCTCCGACATTTTGTAGCGTCTGGTGGCTTGTTGTCGCCGGTGGTTGTTGAGCATCCGACGATGGCAAAGGTGGTGGCGACATCGAGGTTGATGCTTGGACGGCGATCCCTCATCGTTAGTTAATTGAAGTTGTTGATGCGCTTTGCACGAGTGTTGGTGCATTTTGAGTCCCTTGCGGCCTTCGCAGATCCCCCCGCAGCAGCATTAAATTAAATTGTCAATACCCTTATCGACAGAATGAATACTGACAGTACTTGAGTTGAAAATGTTGGCAGGAGTATCAACATTCGAATTTGCGGCGAGTGAATGTACAAAGTTAGCGTTAAAGTGAGCTGTGTCTGTCGCGCTACGCCAGGAGTGTCTGCCAACATTAATAAACGATTTATTGCAAGATGCGCATTTGTAGCATTAACTTGAGAAATTAAGTTTAAAATTGAAATATAATATACAGTGTAAAAAAATGGAACTTCCATAGACACAGCAATATTTCCCGCAAAATAACAAACAAAATGAACCTATTTTAAAACTGATTTGAAGATATTAAAAAATTAATAATAAATATATTGTTATATATTATAAATAATAATATACCTAGAATAATGCAAATGCGTATTTCAGCCAAAGATCGGCTTGCATTCGAACAGGGTGTCTGCAACAGCAAAGACAGTCGCCTTAACCATTTCGCCATCCTGCCCCAAAATACTGCTACCAAGAATAACATCAATGATAAAACATTGAGCTTAAAGATTACTGAAGATAATAATAATAATGAGAATAATAAAAATGATAATAATAATAATAATAATAATAATAATAATAATATTAATAATTGTAATAATAACTCTAACAATAATGATAATACCATGGAAAAAACAGAATTCTACTACTCCAGCATCAACAACCACTACTAATAACAATAATAACAACAATAATAGTGAAAATAATAACCATAACAATAATTACACACACAAATTTACACACACACACATACACACACGCACACACACACATTTACACACACACACGCACGCACACACACACAGAGTAATAATAATAATTTTTTTTTATCATCACCAGGTCTGGTTTCAGAACAGAAGGGCCAAGGCGAGGAAACAACAGATGAACTCCCAATCATCTGGTGATTGAAATCTAATTAATTAATTAATTATTAAATTATAATAATTAATTATTCAATTATAATTATTAATTATTCAATTATAATTATTAATCAAGAAACAATGTATAAATATTATAGACATCTTTATTGCATATATATGTATTTCAGTGTATATGTATAAATTTTTCAAAAATAATCATCACTGAATATGAAAACTCGAGTATCTCAC
>NW_008705215.1:1272970-1274446 GCF_000326865.2 Helobdella robusta | reverse complement strand
ATTTTGTGTCTGCAGAGTTCCATGACATAACTATTCACATGACTAAGGAGTGAATGACTGGACGAAAGAATGAAATTAAAAAATGAATGAAAGATTGATTGAATGAACGAACGAACGAAAGAACAAATAATTGAATATTCAAACAAAGGAATGTACAAATAAAAAAATGAACGAAAGAAGGAATAGAAATAGGAAGAAATTAAGGACTGGCTTCTCTCTTGAAAAGTTCTCTTGTCTGATTCATCACTCTCTTCTACCTCTAAACTTAATATATTTGAGCTTAACTTTTGACTCTTCTCTATCATTTTTATTCTCTTTGATCAAATCTTGTAATTATTGTTGGTGAACTAATCGTCATACTCGCAAACTCCTCACTGAAGATATTGCATCGTACCATCACGTTTAGATTATTGTAATTCTCTTCTCTACCCTCTTCCTTCCTACCTTTTAACTCTACTTCAAAGAGCTCAAAATAGAGTTGCAAAAGTTGTCCTAAATGTCGGTAATTAATCTTCCAGCACAGATTCACTCATTCAGCTACATTGGTTGCCAGTATGTCAACGGATTGGATTTAAACTCGCCATCCTCACGTACAAGTTGCTTAATGATACATCTCAACTGTCATACCTCCATCAACTTATATAGTCTCGTTCATTAACTCGTCAACTTCGTTCGTCTTCATGCACTCGGTTGCATCAACCTATCAGCAATTCATCGGTCGTCATCAACAAACATTTCCCATACAGCTCTCCTCCCGCATGGAATGGTTTGCCCGCCATCATTCGTCAACAGCCATCCATCAAACATTTTAGGAAACTATAAAAGAACTTTTTGTTTGTTTATCCAGACCTATGGAAACTTCAGAAGTCATTTTAAACATTCCTGAAGCTATGCATAGGATGCCACATAAATTAATAATGGAAACTTCTTTTACTGCAACTCAAAAACTAAAATCAAATCCATAAATATATACACACAGCTATGTATATCACACATATATATGCCTATATAAATATATATATAATAAATGCTTATAATATTCATCAATGATCATCCTAAATATAAGAATACAATGATGAAGACGACGTTAATGATCATGATCGAATGGGAATGAATGAACAAACAATGAATGAATTGAAGGAATGAATTGAAGGAATGAATTGAAGGAATGAATTGAAGGAATGAATTGAAGGAATGAATTGAAAGAATGAATTGAAGGAATGAATTGAAAGAATGAATTGAAAGAATGAATTGAAAGAATGAATTGAAGTAATGAATTGAAGGAATGAACAAACAATGGATGAATTGAAGGAATGAACAAACGAACAACAAATGAATGAATGAATATAAATAAAATGAATAATCAATAAGAAATAGTTAATCAACATATATATAGGCGCTATTAACTCGTTACCTATGTATTGTATGGAGGTGAATGTAAGCTGTCCATTGTCCAAAATAATTTGTCATACACAC
>NW_008705215.1:1270307-1271089 GCF_000326865.2 Helobdella robusta | reverse complement strand
ATTTATATTTTTGTGATAATATTTAATACATAATTAAATTAATGAATAATTCATAATTTTGTGGTAATACTAAACAGGCAAGCGTCTATGATGACGATGATGGCGACAACGACGATGATGATGATGATGACGTCATAGTTGACGCTGACGCAACCAATAATGTTGGAGGTGACTAGTTTTAATTTTAATAATTTAATAATTAAAATAATAATTAAAGTAAAAATTTTAACTGTTCAAACAGTTCGTGACCACAATAACAATTTCTACCCCTTGATTTTTAAAGAATTATAAAAAAAATTATAAAAAATAATAATAAAAATAAAAAAAATTAACCACTTGGCTACGACAAAGTGGCTTAATGGTTAAAAGCGTCTGGTTCGGCTGTTGCTGTGTGTGTTACCGTGTTCGAATGCTAGGATACCCTCTCTTTCTTCTCACGTGCAATGTGTGTGCGTGTGGAGAGTGTAGCTTCATGCATGTTACGTGCGCTGATGATACTTTTGAATATCCAAAAGAGATTATTAACTGGTGAAATTATAATCAGGTAAATTATCAGTTCGCTGCAAATGGAACGCGTTCTAATGCATTGAACTATCCTCTCCTCTTATGCATTAATTTTTCTAAATTATTTTATCTTAAAACAACAACAGCAACAACATCAACATCACAACAACATCAACGTCATCAAAAAAACTAGTAACAACACCAGCACCATCATCAGCCACAACAAAAAACTCACAACAACAACAACAAAAACATCATCATCGACAACAACAATCCAA
>NW_008705215.1:1266091-1268591 GCF_000326865.2 Helobdella robusta | reverse complement strand
AGTGCAACACGATAACAATAACAAACAGCAACATTCTTACAGCCAATAGCAAGCCTTCTTCCATTCCTCTATCCCTTTCGACCAATAAAAATCAAACGCATCATTTTACGGTAGCAAGTTTGACCAATCCGGTTAAAGCAGTAGCTTACAATTTAAAGAATCTCCTTTTCCTATTGGACAGTCCAAATTACGACCCAAACAAGCCCAGCCAATCAAAAGTCTGGAGGGGCGTGGTCAACAACATCGACTCACACAACAAATTAAAAATAGACATCGAAACATGGTTGAATGACGTCATCGCAGTTGCTATAGCAACCAGCTCCGACAAATCAAAATTAATTGTTCTGAACCTTGACCTCGGGTTGAATTTCTTGACCCTATATAACGTCGACAAACTGAAGGCAGACGCTTCTAGAAAAATTCGTCTTGGGGGCGGAGTCATTAACCCGACAGCTGTCAATCATCTCAATGAGATATTTGCTGTTCTTCATTCGGTATGTCAACAGAATGTTGCTGCCACTACCGCTACCGCTACTACCACTGCTACTACAATTACTAATAATAATAACAACAAACAAGCCGTCAGCCTTGTCGATATTAATGGATTGACATTGAAATCATTTCCATTGGACAGTCTGTCTGTCAATCAACCAATCAGACGCCACCCACCAATCAACCAGCTAACTCAGCTGCTAGGCAACAATGTTGACGTCATTTTCGCCCTCAGCGGAAATTCTCAAGCGTTGCTAAAAATAAATATTACCAGCAGCCAATCGGAATTGCTGAAATTAGGTCACAGCTCGGAATCCAACCAATCAGGAGAGAGGAATGAAGAGAATAGGGTGTTGCAGGTCGAATTGTTTGGGTCGGACGAGAAATTATTAGCACTTAGAAAATTATTTCTTTGTTCGTATCAGATGAAATGAATGAATGAATGAATGAATAAACGAACGAATGAATGGATAGCAATAAACTTAATGAATGAATGAATAAATTGATGAATGAGTAAATAAATGAACGATTGATTGTATGAACAAATAAAGGAATGAATAAAATTATATGAATGTAAGTGCGCGTGTGTGTGCGTGCGTGTGTGCGTGCGTGTGTGTGAATTTTATATCTGTCGAACAATAAAATATCATTATTAATAATAATAATAATAATTATAATGTTAAAATTATTACTAATAACAATAATTATACTATTTGTCAACATCGATGGGGCAAGAATTAATTTTTACGGTACATCGTTCTAACAGAGTTGTCATCAGAAGGGTGCGAAGCAAGAACCTGCACCATTGGTCACTTGGTCATTGGTCACCACTGGCTGTTATTGTTAATGTTAATTAATAAAGTTATTGATCTGAAAATAATTCTTTAAAGCAATAAAATTGCTATGTGACAGTTATTAAATACTGGTTAACCGTGCCCCGGGGGTTTGTTGAAACTTGGCCCGTTGTGAACGGGTGAACGGGGGAGGTTGACCCTCTATCGTTGAAAAAACATGTTATAATTATGTAATTATAATTATTATTATAAATATAATAAAAACTATATATAAATCTAAATAACCGTATATATTACAATATAACTATATATAATCAATAACACTATATAACTATATATAAATCTATATGACCGTATGAATCACTTTATAACTATATATAATCAATAGCTCTGCATAAATATATATAAATTTATATAACCGTATATATCAATATATAACTATATATTTTCAATAACACTATATAACTATATATAAATCTACATAATCGTATATATCACTATATAACTATATATAATCAATAACTCTACATAACTATATATAAATCTATTTAACCGTATATATCACTATATAACTATATATTTTCAATAACACTATATAACTATATATAAATCTATTTAACCGTATATATCACTATATAACTATATATAATCAATAACTCTACATAACTATATAAAAATCTATATAACTGTATATAACACTATATAACTATATAATTAATAACTCTACATAACTATATAAAAATTTATGTAACCGTATATAACACTAAATAACTATATATAATCAATTAATTCTACATAACTATATATAAATCTACATAACCTTATATATCACTATATATCTATATATATTCAATAACTCTACAAAACTATATATAAATATATATAACAGTATATATCACTATATGACTATATATAATAATAATTCTACATAACTATATATAAATCTATATAACCGTATATAACACTAAATAACTTTATATAATCAAATTTTTAACATAATTTCGCTTATAAATCTATGCAAATTGGCTTAGCTTGGCTTAGTTCGGCTTGGAATTGGATGTCAAGCAAGGTGTGATCTCAAACTATTTTGAATTCTCCCCGAAAAATTTCAACTGCGTGCGTACATATATAGTAATGTCTACTATATCAAGCAAAGATTTAACATAAAAGCGCTCATAAATCTATGCAATTTGGCTCAGTATATATCACTATAT
>NW_008705215.1:1242814-1245087 GCF_000326865.2 Helobdella robusta | reverse complement strand
CACATCACAACAACATCAACAACAACATCAACAACAATATACTCAACAGCGTTATCAGCTTGAGACAAAAAGCTCAACTTTATCAGCTATTAATATATACCTCTTGATAATCATACGTGCGTATGTATAGTATAAGTATTTCTCTCTCTCTCTCTCTCTCTTCATTTCTTTTTCTTTTCTTTTTATATCTCTTTTTTCCTCTCTTTCTCTCTCTCTTCCCAGGATACTTGTGTATGTATAGTATAAGTATTTCTCTCATTCTCTCTCTTTCTCTCTTTCTCTCTCTCTCTCTTTCTCTCTCTCTTTCTCTCTTTTTTACTCTTACTTTCTTTCTTTTACTTTCTCTCTCTTTCTTCATTTCTCTTTCTTTTCTATTTATATATCTTTCTCTTCCTTTCTCTCTCTCTCCCCAAGATAAAAAAATGAATAAAAGTGAGTTACACTAGTAAAATTCTTTCTTTCAATATATTTCAAAAACTAGTGTTAACATCATTATCATCAATATCATCATCATTATCATCATCGTTAGTATCATTATCACTACTTTTATCATTATTATTGTTATTACTATAATTATTCTATTATTATCATCATCATTATCATCATCGTCGTCGATAAAACTATTATCCTTTTCATCATCATCATCATCATCATTATCATCATCATCATTATAGTCAGTAATAATAATAATAATAATAATAATAATAATAATAATAATAATAATAATAATAATAATAATAATAATAATAATAATAATCATTTGACGTCAACATCATTATTATGACATCATGGTGATAGGTAGGATGGCCCTTGTTATCACCGTTAAAAAGTTTTGAAAGTAATTTATTATTATCATTATTGTTGTTACTGTTGTTGATTGTTGCGGGTATCATCATCATCGTCGTCATCAACAACAACAACAACAACATCAACATCATCATCAACAACATCAACAACATCAACAACATCATCATCATCCTCGTCGTCGTCAACATCAACAGCATCAACATCATCATCAACAACATCAACAACATCATCATCAACAACATCAACAACATCATCATCAACAACATCAACAACATCATCAGCATCGTCAACAACAACAACATCAACAACATCATCAACAACATCATCATCAACAACATCAACAACATCATCAGCATCGTCGTCGTCGTCTTCAACATCGTCATCAGCACCATAGATTGACTGGACTGAATAGCAACTTTATCAACTTTTTCAAACTCGTCATGCCGACAGACGCGGAAAGTGAGCTATCAAAAATTTTAATTAATTAATTCGTCCATTATTTATTAATTCATTCATTCAATAATTCGTTTATTTATTCATTTGTTCGTTCATTCATTCATTTATTTATTCATTCATTCATTCTTTCGTTCGTTCGTTCGTTCGTTTGTTCGTTCGTTCGTTCATTCATTCATTCGTTCGTTCGTTCGTTCGTTCTTTCGTTCGTTCGCTCATTTATTTATTTATTTATATATTATTCATTCATTCATTGTTCATTCGTTTATTCATTCGTTCGTTCGTTTATCATTCATTCATTGTTCATTCGTTCATTCATTCATTCTTTCTTTCATTCATTCATCCATTCAGAATACGGATACGGAACATTGTCGGTATTCATAATCAGTATCTGTCCGATTCTTTCGGTAATAATCGTTAACTTTAGGAAGAGCAGCAAGTACAAATATGTGATAGGTTGCATGCTGGGACTCTGCGTCGGGTCACTAGTCGGTGATGCTATCATGCATTTGATACCGCATGTTAGTCGGGTTATTCGTTGTTTGATGTATGTGTGTATGTGTGTGTGTGTGTGTTTGGTTGTTTGTTTGTGTGTATTGTGTATTTGACTGGTTTTTTGATTGGTTGGTTGTTTGTTTGGTTGGTTGTTTGTGTGTGTGTATTGATTGTTTGACTGGTTTTTTGATTGGTTGGTTGTTTGGTTGGTTGTTTGGTTAGTTTGTTGGTTGGTTAGTTGGTTGGTTGGTTGGTTGGTTGGTTTGTTGGTTGGTTGTTTGGTTGGTTGGTCGGTTGTTTGGTTAATATAGATAATAAACAGTCTGAAAAGCGTTTAAAAATTGATAAGTAATTTGTTAATAATATCCTTCTAGCTTTACCTTTCAAATAAATAATCTTCAAGTACATCTCAAAACTGATAATACCACTCTACTACTACTGCTGCTGCTACTGCTACTGCTACTACTACTACTGCTACTGCTGCTACTACTACTACTACCATTACTGCTACTACTACA
>NW_008705215.1:1233377-1237283 GCF_000326865.2 Helobdella robusta | reverse complement strand
CATTGGTTGCCAGTATGTCAACGGATTGGATTTAAACTCGCCATCCTCACGTACAAGTTGCTTAATGATACATCTCAACTGTCATACCTCCATCAACTTATATAGTCTCGTTCATTAACTCGTCAACTTCGTTCGTCTTCATGCACTCGGTTGCATCAACCTATCAGCAATTCATCGGTCGTCATCAACAAACATTTCCCATACAGCTCTCCTCCCGCATGGAATGGTTTGCCCGCCATCATTCGTCAACAGCCATCCATCAAACATTTTAGGAAACTATAAAAGAACTTTTTGTTTGTTTATCCAGACCTATGGAAACTTCAGAAGTCATTTTAAACATTCCTGAAGCTATGCATAGGATGCCACATAAATTAATAATGGAAACTTCTTTTACTGCAACTCAAAAACTAAAATCAAATCCATAAATATATACACACAGCTATGTATATCACACATATATATGCCTATATAAATATATATATAATAAATGCTTATAATATTCATCAATGATCATCCTAAATATAAGAATACAATGATGAAGACGACGTTAATGATCATGATCGAATGGGAATGAATGAACAAACAATGAATGAATTGAAGGAATGAATTGAAGGAATGAATTGAAGGAATGAATTGAAGGAATGAATTGAAGGAATGAATTGAAAGAATGAATTGAAGGAATGAATTGAAAGAATGAATTGAAAGAATGAATTGAAAGAATGAATTGAAGTAATGAATTGAAGGAATGAACAAACAATGGATGAATTGAAGGAATGAACAAACGAACAACAAATGAATGAATGAATATAAATAAAATGAATAATCAATAAGAAATAGTTAATCAACATATATATAGGCGCTATTAACTCGTTACCTATGTATTGTATGGAGGTGAATGTAAGCTGTCCATTGTCCAAAATAATTTGTCATACACACACACACACACACAACACACACACACATACACACACAACACACACACACACACATGCATACACACACACAAACATACATACATATATCGAAAAAAGAATTAAATAAAAAAAAGAGACAGTTGGAGAGAATGAAAGAGAGAGAGAGAGAGAGAGAGAGAGAGAGAGAGAGAGAGAGAGAGAGAGAGAATGAGAAAGAGAAAACTCGTGACAAACCTGACTTTAAAAACATAAAGGCGTTTTTGTAATAGACCGAAGAGTTTTGATATTTATTATCCATAATGTAATAACTAATATTATTATATCGTAATAATAAATAATATTTAGACTATAATAATTATTAACAATAATATAAATAGGACTTTTACGTAAATAGTAATTGTAGGGTGATATAATTACTACTACTACTACTACCACTACTACCACTACTACTACCACTACTACCACTACTACTACTACTACTACTACTACTACTACTACTACCACTACTACTACTACTACTACTACTACTACCACTACTACTACCACTACTACCACTACTACTACTACTACTACTACTACTACAACTACTACTACCACTACTACCACTACTACTACTACTACTACTACTACTACAACTACTACTACCACTACTACCACTACTACTACTACTACTACTACTACTACAACTACTACTACCACTACTACCACTACTACCACTACTACCACTACTACTACTACTACTACAACTACTACTACCACTACTACCACTACTACTACTACTACTACTACTACTACTACTACTACTACTACTACTACTACTACTACTACTACTACTACTACTACTACTACTACTACTACTACTACTACTACTACTACTTCTACTACTACTACTACTACTACTACCACTATATATTGATAGTACATACACATGTTGGTATTTTTAATTTACCAATAATTTTAGGAGTGTAACATTGTTACTAAATATTTCATCTTGTAAATATGCCTTTTTTCAAAATTAAAACTGATAAAAAGTCATCAACAACAAAAAAAACTACTGCTACTACTACTGCAGCTACTCCCGTTGCTGCTACTGCAGCTGCTGCAGTGGCTGCAGCTGCTTCTAATAGTAATTCGACAAGAGAAGCAAGAATTGCTGAATTTTATGCCCGAAAGTCTGTTGCTAGCCGGGGTTCGTTATCGCATCTACAACAGCTACAACAACAGCCACAACAGTTACTACAACAACCACAACAACTACAACTGCTACTACAACAGCCACAACAGTCACAACAACAACCGCAACATCGGCAGCTTCAAAATTTATTTATATCTCCATTATTAGAACTGGAATCTAATTCAGCAGCAGCTGCAGCAGCTGCAGCTGCAACCACCACAGCCACAGCAGCAGCAACGCCAACAGTAACCTATTTCGTTGATTTAAATGGCAATTATTTAGCAACTGACTCTGGGCAACAACAACTACTACATCATCAGCAACATCTACAACAACATCTACAACAACATCAACAACAACATCAACAGCAACATCTACAACAAAATCATCAACAACAAATTTCTTCAAGTCTTCGAGGTCCGCCTCATCCTAATTCCTCCAATAACTCTTTGAGGATCTCCACAATGACCTACAGGCAGTTTCAAGAACAGCAGCGACAACAACAACTACAACAGCAGCCACAACAGCAGCCACAACAGCATCAGCCACAACAGCATCTAATACTGCAACAACAACAACAACATATAGACCAGCAACAACAACAATCGCCGAGTTTCGTCATCTTACAGCCGGTTGATGGAGACGACCCAATCCCACTCAATCATCATCACCACTACCATGATTACGACTACCTACAACAACAGCAACTATTGGACTATTATCATAACTTGGCTCAACAACGACAGCATCATCATCAACAACAACAACAACAGCAACAACGTCAACGTCATCATCGTCGTCATCACCAACAACAATCAGACAACACTCTGCTGCGTACCTTCATAATACCAGCCGAACAACAACATCAACAGCACCAATTTATTCTAACCCAACCGCAACAACAACAACAACAACAACAACATGACGTCACAAATGTTGAATTAGTTCCGCAGCAGATGTTGTTGTACATGGAATCTCCACTGCCAACATCAGCAACAACGCCAACAACAATATCACAACAAGCTGAGGTTGGATATGTTGGAATTATATTAACATCAAAGCTAGCACACACACACACACACAACATACACACACATAACGGGCAACATACAAACTACATACACGCCACACACACACACACACCCACACAACATACACACACATAACGAGCAACATGCAAACTACATACACGCCACACACACACACACACACACACACACGCCCCACATACACACCACATACACACCACACAGACACACACACATCACCCATCCAATTCACACCACAAGCCACACATACACCACACCACACACACAACACACACACACACACATATATATATATATATATATAATAATTAATTTATATTTTTGTGATAATATTTAATACATAATTAAATTAATGAATAATTCATAATTTTGTGGTAATACTAAACAGGCAAGCGTCTATGATGACGATGATGGCGACAACGACGATGATGATGATGATGACGTCATAGTTGACGCTGACGCAACCAATAATGTTGGAGGTGACTAGTTTTAATTTTAATAATTTAATAATTAAAATAATAATTAAAGTAAAAATTTTAACTGTTCAAACAGTTCGTGACCACAATAACAATTTCTACCCCTTGATTTTTAAAGAATTATAAAAAAAATTATAAAAAATAATAATAAAAATAAAAAAAATTAACCACTTGGCTACGACAAAGTGGCTTAATGGTTAAAAGCGTCTGGTTCGGCTGTTGCTGTGTGTGTTACCGTGTTCGAATGCTAGGATACCCTCTCTTTCTTCTCACGTGCAATGTGTGTGCGTGTG
>NW_008705215.1:1223435-1227975 GCF_000326865.2 Helobdella robusta | reverse complement strand
TATATAACCGTATCTATCACTAAATAACTATATATTATCAATACACTATATAACTATATATAACTTTATATAAATCTATATAACCGTATATATCACTATATAACTATATATAATCAATAACTCTATATAAATATATATAAATTTAAATAACCGTATATATCACTATATAACTATATATATTCAATAACACTATATATCTATATATAAATCTATTTAACCGTATATATCACTTACATATATTTTTATATAGTTAAGTAGAGTTATTGATTATATGTAGTTATATAATGATATATACCGTTAAATACCACTATATAAATCTTTATATTTAATAACTCTACATAACTATATAAAAACCTATATAACCGTATATAACACTATATATATAGATATAATCAATAACTCTACATAAATATATAGAAATCTATATAACCGTTTATAACTTAACATAACTCTATATAAATCTATATAATATATAGTTATTTAGTGATATATACGGTTATATAAATTCATATATTGTTATGTAGAGTTATTAATATTTATAGTTATATAAATATATATATGGTTATTTATGTAGAATTAAATGATTATATATAGTTATATAGTGTTATAAACGGTTATATAGATTTCTATATAGTTTTGTAGAGTTATTGATTATATCTATTTATATAGTGTTATATACGGTAATATAGGTTTATATATAGTTATGTAGTGTTATTAAATATATAGTGGTATATACGGTTAAATAGATTTTTATATAGTTATATAGTGTTATTGAATATATATAGTGATATATACGGTTATACAAATTTATGTATATTTATGTAGAGTTATTGATTATATATAGTTATATAGTGATATATACGGTTTTATAAATTTATATAAAGTTATAAATAGTTATATAGTGTTATTGATTATATATAGTCATATAGTGATATATACGGTTATATAAATTTATATATATTTATGTAGAGTTATGGAATATATATAGTTATTTAGTAATACATACGCTTACATTGTCTTATATATAGTTATGTAGAGTTATTGATTATATATAGTTATATAGTGATATCACTATATAACTATATATATTCAATTGGCTCAGTATAACTACATATAATTTCATATAAATCTATATAACCGTATATATCACTATATGACTATATATAATCAATAACTCTACATAACTATGTATAAATCTATATAACCGTATATATCACTATATAACTATATATAATCAATAACACTATATAACTGTATTGAAATCTATGTAACCGTATATATCGCTATATAACTATAGATAATCAATAACTCTACATAACTTTATAAAAATCTATATAACTGTATATAACACTATATAACTCTATATAGTTAATAACTCCATATAACTATATATAAATCTTTTTTACCGTATATAACACTAAATAACTGTATCTAATACATTAATTCTACATAACTATATATAAATCTATACACCCGTATATATCACTATAAAACTATATATATTCAATAACTCTACATAAAATTTAAAACATAAAACTCTACATATAAATTTATATAACCGTATATATAACTATATATAATCAATAACAATATATAACTATATAAAAATCTATATAACCGTATATATCATTATATGACTATTAATAATCAATAACTCTACATTACTATATATAAGTCTATATAACCTTATATATCACTATATGACTATATATAATCAATAACTCTACATAACTATATGTAACTCTATATAACCGTATATAACACTATATATCTTTATATAATCAAAATTTTAACATAAAACGGCTCATAAATCTATGCATATTGGCTCAGCTTGGTTTGGCTCGGCTTGGAATCGGATGTTAAGCAAGGTGTGCTCTCAAACTATTTTGAATTATCCCCGAAAATTTTTAACTGCGTGCGTACATATATAGTAATGTCTACCGTTGTTTTTATAATGAATTTATAAAATATATAAATATAATGAGCAAAATTTAACATAAAAGCGCTTATTAATCTATCCATATTGGCAGAGCTTGGCTTGTCTCGACTTGGAATTGGATGTTAAGCAAGGTATGGTTTCAAAATATTTTAATTTCTCCCCGAAAAATGTGAACAGCCTGCGTACATATATAGCAATGATTACTGTTGTTTTTATAATGAATTTATAAAATATATAAATATAACCAGCAATATTTTAACATAAAAGCGCTTATAATTCTATGCAAATTGGCTCAGTATAACTATATATAACTTCATATAAATCTATATTGAATTATATTTTTGTGATAAGTATTAGACATATTTTTAGTTTTTACACAATAATGACCTATTTCAAGAAGTTTTAATGAAATAATAAAAGTTCATTAGAGTTAAGTTACTAAAATCTGCTTCAATATGATTTTCAGCGCTCTTTATTTCTTTCATTGAAATGAGCGAAATGCTTTCATTGTTTTAATCAACTTATTTTCCTGGTTTTGAAATTAAAAATATTCTCATCATTATTACTATTACTATCATTGTTGTTGTTGCTACAGCTGCTGTTGTTGTTGTTATTATTGATGTAGTTACTACTACTATTATTATTGTTATTATTATTATTATTATTATTATTATTATTATTATTATTATTGTTATTATTATTATTATTATTATTATTAGCATTGTTTTACGTAAACAACCTAAATGTAAACAATCATGTAACTAGGTGGATATATTTCGCGTTTTATTAAATACATTTCATCCACATCTTCTCGTCTCGTCTCGGATAGTACAGAATCGTTTTGTGTTGAATTGAATCGTTTCGTTTCGTTTCGTTTCGAATACCGAATCACTGTGCAAATTGATCTTTGAGGCGCATATTATAACCAAGGTAAATTATAAACAAATAATAAATATATAATATATATTTATTATTATATATATTATTATTATATATATTATTAATATTTATATAAATATATACAGTATATATACACAAACATATGCACACATAGAGGAATAAAGAGAGAGAAAGAATGAAAGAGAGACAGAGAAAGAAAGAAAGAGAGAGAAAAGTTAAAAGGTTTTATAAAAAACTAACACACCATATTAAAGCAAAGATAAAAAAATCCATGGAAAACCATAACGCAGATATTGTCGGCCAATCTTTGTTCTTGGCGGACGGCAATCTGCGAAGGGTTCTAGAGCTACCGCCGACGCCCCCGCCGTTACCACCACTACCACCACCACCACCACCACCAGAGCAATCGTCATCAACACCACCACAGGCACTATCGTCTTCATCATTACCTATATCATCAGTATCTTTGCTATCTTTAAGACAACAACAACCACAGCAACAAACTGAAGCAGCTGCAGCAGCTGCAGCAGCTCATCAAGTGATCTCACCATCATCATCTTCATCATTATCGGAAAATGAAGCTCAAGCAACAGCCACAACACCACAGTCACCACCATATCTAGTATCACTATTACTATCACCATCGTCACAATCATCATCATCGCCACCATCATCATCACCATCGTCACAATCATCATCATCGCCACCATCATCATCTTTCTCATCACCGAACTTGATGATGACTGCTGCAAAAACAGCAACAGCCACTACTACTACTACTACAAAAGCAGCAGTAATAGCTTCTGCTAGAGCAGCTTCAGCTACAACAACGACAACGCCGACGACTGTGGCATTGAAATCAGCCATTAGAGTTAATTTTCAGCCAGATGAACATCAAGAGCCGCAGCAACTACAACATCAACAGCCACAACAGCCACAGTTACAACAGCCACAGCCACAACAGCCACAGCTACAACAACAACAACTACAGCAGCAGCCACAGCAGCAGCCACAACAGCTGCAGCAACAACATCAATTTTTTCTCAAACATTCAACGACAACATATAAAAAAATTATCATTCTAGCTATCAAAGATGCTTCATATTCTAAGTACGTTGTGAAAGGTAAAAGAATAATTTTTTCATTATTTCATTCATTCGTTCGTTCGTTCGTTCGTTCGTTCGTTCATTTATTCATTCATTCAGATTATTTGGAAAATCTCAACCAAGTTGACCATCAGGTTGTACTGCTGAATGTCATCCAACTGCCCTCTCTAAAGAATGCAAGTTAGTTGTATGTATGCAACATACATACAAACATACATACAAACAAACAAACATACATACACACACACACACAGGAAATGAGTATCTCACCCCAAACATACTGATAAACTTGTGGACAGATAGAATAGCCTCTAGAATAGCCACAAATACAAACAGACACACACCACACAAATACAAACATACACACACACACCCACTAATACTAACACACACCTTTAACCTTTTTTTTAGTAGTATGATTTTTTATTGGAGTGCCGACACTATGAATATATATATATATATATATATATATATATAATCTTATAAAATTTATATATATATATATAATTTTATAAAATTTATCCATGGCTCTGATACGGTGGATTCGATTAGTAGGTTCTGTCTAAAATCCAGTATTACACAATTCCAGTATTAC
>NW_008705215.1:1207256-1212172 GCF_000326865.2 Helobdella robusta | reverse complement strand
TTTTCCTGTTTTTGAAAAAATTCATTCATTTATTCATTCATTCATTCATTTATTTATTCATTCATTCATTCATTCATTCATTCATCCATCCATCCATCCATCCATCCATCCATCCATCCATCCATCCATCCATCCATCCATTCCTCCATCCATCCATCCATCCATCCATCCATCCATCCATCCATCCATCCATCCATCCATCCATTCCTCCATTCCTCCATCCATCCATCCATCCATCCATCCATCCATCCATCCATCCATCCATTCCTCCATCCATCCATCCATCCATCCATCCATCCATCCATCCATCCACCCATCCATCCATCCATTCATTCATTCATCCATCCAGCAAACCTTGTCTTGGTTGGCTGGCTGCCTTTTTCTTCTTGCAGGTTCCCATGCACTTGCGATAGCAACAGCAGCAGCAGCAGATGAGGAAGACGATCATGAGGGAGCAGAGAAGCAGAATAGCCCACATCGGCACTGAAGGAATGAAGGAATGAATGAGTGAGTGAATGAATGAGTGAATGAATGAATGAGTGAATGAGTGAGTGAGTGAGTGAGTGAGTGAGTGAGTGAGTGAGTGAGTGAGTGAGTGAGTGAGTGAGTGAGTGAGTGAGTGAGTGAGTGAGTGAGTGAGTGAGTGAGTGAGTGAGTGAGTGAGTGAGTGAGTGAGTGGGTGAGTGAGTGAGTGAGTGAGTGAGTGAGTGAGTGAGTGAGTGAGTGAGTGAGTGAGTGAGTGAGTGAGTTAATGAATGAATGAATGAATGAATGAATAAATGAATGAATTAATTAATTAAGGAAAGACTGCAGGATTGCTCATATCTGCACTGCGTGTGTGAATGAATGTGTGAATCCATCCAAGTATCCATCCATCCATCCATCTATCCATCCATCTATCCGTCCATCCATCCATCCATCCATCCATTCATTCATTCATCCATTCATTCAGATCACTCTTCTTCTATCACTCCATCCATCCATCAATCAAAAACTATCCATAAACAAACGAACGAATGAATGATGGAATGAACCGAAGAACGAATGAACGAAAAAAAAATGAATGAATGAAAGAACGAAAAATTCAAACTTGAGAACACCACACTTCTATCATCAGCGATTGGGAACATCTTACCATTATTATTATTATTATTATTATTATTATTTATTATTATTATTATTTCTTATTATTATAATAATTATTTTTATTATTATTATTATTATAATTATTATTATATATCAGTTTTATCCTCATTGTGGTGTAATAATTTGTTATCTATAATTGAACGGTTGGACGAACAAACTGAACGAACGAATGAATGACTGAAAGGATGAACGAACGAATGAATGAACGAACGAATGAACAAACGAACGAACGAATGAATGAATGACTGAATGAATAAATGAACGAAATGAAGGAGAGTAAGGAAGACTGATAGAAGTTATGAATAATGCTATCTGACAATTTCATAAATGTTCTACTCCTACAATTATAAAACAATACCAGATTTACTGTAATTATTTTTATAATTATATATTTATATTATTTAATTATTTTAATTATATATATATATATATAAATTATTCAATTATTATTTTATTAGTAAAAAATTGAACATTGCTTTATCCAAGTCTTAAGATTTTCGGCAAGACATTTCAAAGCCGATATTTGGCAATGTAATATTTGATTACCGTTAACAAATGTGATATATATCTATTATTAATGACATATATATATATATGTGTGTGTGTGTGTGTGTTATATATGTGTGTGTGTGTGTGAAAGAGAGAGAGAGAGAGAGAGAGAGAGAGAGAGAGAGAGGGAGGAGGAGAGATTTGAATAAAATCAATTTTTATCTTTAGGATAAGAAGGATCTATCTGGCGGTTGTTTAAATCAGAAGTGCTTTTATATTTATAGTTTGACGGGTTTTGATTTTATTCCTTTGTATTCATGATTCAATGATTTTTTTTTCATTTATTCCTTCATTTAATCATTCGATCCTTCATTCATTCACTCATTCAATCATTCGTTCTTCCATTTATTCATTCATTTGTTTATTCAATTGTTCATTAATTCATGCATTCATTCGAAAACTGGGTTTTTTTCATTATTTGACAATTCATCCATTCATTTAATCGTCACAAACTTCAATCAATTAATCAATCATTCATTCATTTCTTCGTTCATTCATCCATCCATCCATAAATTTATTTATTTATTTATTTATTCATTTTCTCATTTTCAAATTCATTCATTCATTTTCCCCATCCATCCATCTTACATGAAGTGGCTGTAGCTATACCACCGAGCCATTTATCCAGAGTGCTACTAGCATCGCCACCACTGTCGCCACCACTGTTGTTGTTGATGTTTTTGACACTTAAAGTTTCTTTGTTGTTGTTGTTGTTGCTATATCTGCGGTTGTTGTTGTTGTTTTGGTTGTTGTTGTTGTTGTTGAATTTGCGGAATACAAAATCGTTGTAGTTGTCATTAACTTTGTTGATGTTGTTGTTCTCAAGTTGGTGGTTGTTATTATTGGTGAATTTGTGGTTGTTATTATTAGTGTTGTTGTTATTGTTGTTGTTGATGATGTTGTTTTTGTTGTTGTTGTCTGTTTCCATAGAAACATGATAATTTGGTTCGAGAGGATAAGCTTGTTCTTTGTTTTGCTCGTTCTTAGGTGCCATTTTGTCGTTGTTGTGGTTCTTGTTGTTGATGATGTTTTTAATGTTTGTTTTTATTGTTGTTGTTGAGATTTCTATTCTTTGCTATTATTATTGTTGATGTTGTTACTGCTGATGATGTTGAAATTGCTGTTGATGTTGTTGTTGTTGTTGTTGTTGTTGATGTTGTTGTTGTTGATGTAGTCGTGTTGATGTTGTTGTTGTTGATGTTTTTATTCTTTGTTGTTATTGTTGCCAATGTTGTTGTTCTTTTTCGTTATTGTTAATGTTGTTGTTGTTTCCAGTTTATTTAAAAGCACAACTTGAACATCAAAGATTTATAATTAAGCGTTCTTTTAATATTTACAATTAGACAACAAAAATTCATCAAAAGACCAACAACTACCCTTATTAAATATGTAATCAATTAGCTAAACAACCAATCATCCAATTAGATTATGTAAAATAACTAATTAGTCATCCTTATTAATTAATTAATTAATTAATTAATTAATTAATCATCTAACTATTTAATTATTTTTGATTTAACATTGTATTATTTAAAATATCTGACCAGCAAAATAGGTACGGTCTTGGAGTCTGATTTTCAAACATATGTTACTCTGCCACATTCGACCGATCGTCCTACATACATACAAACATACAATTATACAAACATACAAACATGCAAACATGCAAACATTCAAACATGCAAACATACAGTCATTCAATCATACAAACATACAATCATACAATCATAAAATCATTCAATCATACAATCATACATACACACAATAATACAAACTTGCAAACATATAATCATATATTTATACAATTATACAAACATATAATCATACAAACACACAAACATACAGTCATACAAACATACATACAAACAATAATACAAACTTGCAAACATACATTCATATTTTCATACAATTATACAAACATACAATCATACATAAATGCAAAATAGATTGCATGTTCTTGAACGAGGAATAGGGTCATTAATGTGACTTCATGTGAGCAAAAATTCCAACTCTAAACAAACATCGACATTTTGGGATTTTTCAAACCCACACCCCTATGTCCCCTGTTTCCACCCTGGGCCCCCTGTTTTTGTCTTTCCTTTTGCCAACCAGAGACGAAAACCGCTCCCTGTGGGTTCGATCTCCATCCGTAAGCTACTGAGCTTTATTTCAAAATGTTTCTGTATCTAATCCACACTTCTTCATGTTTTTCTTCTGGTTTTTCTTATATCTACAAACCAGGCTGCTTGCAAGACGAGGCCAGCTGTCCAAAAAATCAATCAATCAATCAATCAATCAATCAATCAATCAATCAACCAATCAATCAATCAATCAATCTTCCTTTTGCGTCCAGAGTCCCGGTTCCCCGAGGTAGGACGTCCAAAAAAGACCTGCTATAGAATTCTTGTAACGAAATTCTCCAACTTACATGAGACAAAAGAAACAAACATGAGACCCGACATGGTGTTGGTGGCATTTGAGAATACATCTCCAGTTATCGTCATTGAACTAACTCTGTCGTACGAAGATAACACGCTCAGTAGCCACGATTTAAGAACTGCAAGGTATGAATAGCTAATTCAAGATTTAACCAAGTAAGGTTACTCACTCGCTTACTCACTCGTTGTTGGAGTTGTTGCAAGTTGTTGCATTGTTGTAGACGCTACTCAAAGAGCTGGGACTGTCAGGCAGAAAAGGTACAGCCTGCCTGAAAAAAAAATCAGTAGCGCAGAGCAAACTTCGTCTTGTGGCTAAACAGAAATAGAAAGGTGTGTCTGCTGAGTTAGCAAGCCATGGCTCCAGTGATATGACTTCGTATGGAAATATAAAACTGATTTTGGTATAAATAGCAGATCAACACTGCTGAAAAAGCAACAGCCTTGGAGAAGCGTTCGAGGGATCAACGAGTGTGGCCCGGTCCCGCGATGTAAGGAGTTTGTTATGGGCCGAAACATTTGTCGACGGACACTCCTCCTATGAGGATTTCTCGATGAATTGGTTCAACTGAGCTCTCCCATTCATACATATATACATGTACATACATACAAACATTCTTACATACACACATACATACATACATGCATACATACATACATACATACATATATACATACACACACACTCATATACACACACACAGCTTTCCATTCATAACAAAAACACAAACATCTAAAAATAGCTCAGAGTAGCCGGATAGCGTTATTACATACATACATCCATCC
>NW_008705215.1:1199438-1206763 GCF_000326865.2 Helobdella robusta | reverse complement strand
GGTGATGGTGGTGATGATGATGATGGTGATGATGATAATCAGATGGAGTGCCTAATGAATATTCATGCATGCATATTTCAGTGTTTTTTTCGCAATATTTTTTTTCATTTTTCAAAAATAAGAGCAGATACAAGGGGACGGTTCATCATCATCGTCGTCATCATCATCATCATCATCATCATCATCGTCGTCATCATCATCGTCGTCGTCGTCATCATCACTTTTTAGTTTTTTAATTTGTACAATGATTCGAAGCATAGAATGAATAAAGCGATTTTTTTAATAATTATTTTAAAAATTTATTTGGTTGTGTTTTAGTACATCAAAATATAGAGATATATTGATAAATGAATGAATGAATGATTTAATTAATGATTGAATAAATGAATGAATGAATGAATGAATGAATGAATGAATGAATGAATGAATGAATGAATGAACGACCGAATAAATGAATGGGTGAACGAACGAACGAACGAATGAATGAATGCATACTCAAAATATTTATTTCGACCTTTTTAAGAATCTAGAGGCACTCAGTGGAACGGACTGGGGCTG
The DNA here is from genome assembly GCF_000326865.2 of Helobdella robusta. Lineage (NCBI taxonomy): Eukaryota > Metazoa > Annelida > Clitellata > Rhynchobdellida > Glossiphoniidae > Helobdella > Helobdella robusta. The sequence goes on along the minus strand of NW_008705215.1, from coordinate 1,206,205 downwards.
GAAGAGGAAGATGCTAAAAACAATTTTCATCGCGATACATCATCCAAATGGACAAACTTGAAAGTGAACAACTGAAGACAGCTGGAATCGTAACCAGACTAGCTAACAATGCATTCAGTTCTAAAAGAAACCCCATTGGTGCCATTGGAATACAGGTCAGACAGAATTGGAGCAAGAAAGTAAGTGAATTGGTAGATGTTAGAAAGGGAAAACCTCGGGAGAAAAATGGCAGAGAAGGATGTTCCAGTGAGAATCAAAAAAAAAATTGGCGAACAAGCTATTTCGGACTAATTCAACAGAAACTGCAGCCATTTGATGTCGCGGATCTCTACTTACAAAAAGCAAGAGTCAAGACCAGTAAAGCCATAAAGAACAAAAACAGCTCAAAGAATAAGCTGCATGTTGTCGCGATGGAAACAATCAACCAAGCAGATGTTAACGATTTAAAAATCTACACTGATGGCTCAGTGGGCGCAACAACAAAAAGAAGTATTTCGGTGATGGTTGTGTGTAACGAAGATGGTCTAATAAACATAGAAAAAGCGGTTTAGCAGCATAACCACTGAAGAAAGGGCAATGGAAATGGCTCTGGAGTGGCTTGATACCTATATATGAGCAACTACTACTACTACTACTACTACTAATAATAATAATAATAATAATAATAATAATAATAATAATAATACTACTACTACTACTACTACTAATACTACTACAGCAGCAGCAGCAAGAACAGACATCTTGACTTACCATCTCCCTGCTCCTGTTATTAATATTATATCACATTGACTCTACCGATGGTTGAATAAATGTTTTTTTTTTCAATTTCATACGTAATTTTAAATTTAAGGACAAAAGCGCATATTATTTTATTAATCACATAAAGCGACAGGCGATAATTTTAGCATTTTACAAAATCGCAAATTTTTTCGATAAGTTATTATCGCGCAAATATTTTTACCGATAACTGGTTCATAGCCACTTATTTATTAAAATTATTATTATTTATTTATTAGCCACAAAATTTATTAATTATAAATTTATTGAGAATTTTAAGTAAATATCGTCAACAATCATCTTAAAATTGATATTTCGTTCAACAATTATCGCGATTTTTCTCAAAAATCATCGCGAATTTTTTTCAATAATTTTTTCCATTTCTTTGGCCGTCTTCAGTAGCATACGAGCCGATTCTCTGTAGGCAAAAATCATCTTTATCATCGTTTCTACTTCATCCGGTGTTAAGTTAATTGATGTTGTTGTTGTTGTTGATGTTGTTGTTGTTGTTGATGTTGTTGATGTTGTTGTTGGGACTTTGGCGTTGGTATCATTGTTGTGATTGATATTTTTAATACAGTTGTTGTTGTTGTTGTTGTTATTGGTGATGTTATTATTATTGTTGTTGTTAATGTTATTACTGGTAATATTATGATTGTTATTGTTGTTGTTGTTGTTGTTGTTGTAGTTGTTGTTGTTGACGTCATCGTCACCATTAGAAGTAATAATAGGAGTTGGAGTAAGCATAGGATAGTTACAAAATGAAAGATGCTGCTGTTGAAGTTGTTGTTGAAGTTGATGTCGTTGTTGAAATTGATGTTGTTGTTGTTGCTGCTGCTGTTGTTGTTGTTGTGGTTGTTGCTGCTGTTGTTGTTGTGGTTGTTGCTGCTGTTTTAGGCAACTTTGTTGAAGCAAGCCACACATATTTGATAAGGAATTAAACATTTTACTGGATGTGGTTGCTATTTGTTTCGATGTATTTGTTGAAGTTGTTGATGTTGTTGTTGACGTTGTTGTTGATGTTGTTGCTGTAAGTAAATCACTTAAAGTTATCATGATGTTTGATTGTGATAATACTACGCTTGTCGTTACTGTTGAAGCTGCTGCTGTTGTTGACGTCGTTACTGCCGCTGCTGCTAAGGCTGCTGTAGACAAATCTTTCATTGCACTGTTCTTAGCTACTTCAACAACGACATCATCATCATCGGTGTACTCCATGGTAGTATCATCTTTATTATCATTGATGTTGTTGTTGATGTTGCTGTTGTCATTATACGAACTCATCATCATTATCTCATTATAATTATTAATTATATTACGAAATTATCATAATAATAAATAAATTTATATTTTACATTAATTTTTGTTTAAACTTTATTATTTTCGTTCATTCTTCTGTTTTGTAATTATGGGTAAGGGGTTTTGCCAGGCCTTATTTCTTAATAATATTAATTAATTAATTGTTCAATTGACCTCCAGTTAGGGATCTACGTATGGCAAAATTTTAAATGAAGCTAGAGCGTTATATCAAATTATAATAATAACAGTAATAATAATAATAATAATAACAATAATAATAATAATGAACTTTGACGAATAACAGTAATAATAATAAATATAATAATAATAAACATTAACAGATGTGAGTTATTGATCGAGCAGCATTGATCAAAGAAAACCTGCCTACACAATAAGGCAAGTATTTTCTTCATTATTATTATTATTATCATTATTATTATCATTATTATTATCATTATTATTATTATTATTATTATTACAGGTTTAATAGCAGTTTTCATGGAAGTTTAATTAATTCCGTAGTAGTATCGTCATGTCATCTTACGCAATTTTCTGCGATAGGAACACGATTTGAGAATAATTTATCACTGATTCTATTTTTCTTTGTGTCCATTTAAAATGTATGGTGAGCATTGTAAATTAGCTATCGAATTTACATTTCAATTTTCATTATTTTGACTTTATAATTACAATGTTTTAAAATTAGAACTGACGACGATTCATTCGGAATGGAAATATGGCCTTATTTGCAGCATGAATTCGAAAAATAAGTTTATTTTGAATTTTAAAAAACTAAACGTTCACCAAAAAACTTTAGTGGGAAAAATCGAAAAAACGAACTACAAACATATTAACGCCAAACATTCGGTAGAATTTATAGAATATTGTAAAAATTAAAATCAAAGGATGTTCTCATTACTATGCTGTAAGTTTGTAAGGCGAAATCTTTTACCGAGATGACAAAATCATCGAACCCTCGAAAAATTCAGACTCCATCACTCTCTGATTGTCAGCTGGCGACAAGTCCGAACCCCTCCAAGTGAATATTTAACCTTACGAATCCACAAATTTGGAGGGAGAGTAGGGTTTCGAGTTTATTGAATTGTAAGGATGTACGCCATATAAATATATACTTGATTGAATGAACTTTATTTTTGTCATTTTAATTTGGATATTTAAAATTATAAATTATAAAGATATATGTTTGTGTGTGTGTGTGTGTGTTAGTTTTTTGTGGTGTGTGTGTGTGTGTGTGTTAAATATAAAAGTTAAAATAATATAAAACTGTCATTCACTCACTCACTCACTCACTCACTCAATCAACCAACCAACCAACCAACCAATCATCAATCAATCAATCAATCAATCAATCAATCAATCAATCAATCAATCAATCAATCAATCAATCAATCAATCAATCAATCAATCAATCAATCAATCAACCAATCAATCAATTAATCAATTAACCAACTTATCAATTAATCAATCTACCAATCAATCAATCCATCAATCAATCAATCTACCAATCAATCAATCCATCCATCAATCAATCAATCAACAAGCAAGAGCTGCGGTTGAACACGGGCGACCTTCCTATGTTCCTTCTGATTGGTCGACGAGCATTGCATCTCGGTCCAACTCAATGGAACCAATAAACTGCCTGGTGTGGTGATGATGATGGTGGCGGTGGTGATGATGATGATGGTGGTGTGATGATGATGATGGTGATCATCATCATTATCATCATCATCATCATCATCACAACCAACCAATCATCGTCATCATCATCATCACAACCAACCAATCATCATCATCATCACAACCAACCATCATCATCATCACAACCAACCAATCATCATCATCACAACCAACCATCATCATCATCACAACCCACCAATCATCATCATCATCATCATCACAACCTGCTTCACTGATGGCACAGACGACACCCAGTTCACCCTCAGCTGTTGAGAGCAGATAATGCATGGTGTCGTTCGTCGAGATCTTGGTGGTAATGGTGTTCAAGGTCGTGATGATGATGATGATGAAAAGAAGGGAGATGTTGTTGATGATGATGATGATGATGGTGAATTGTTGTTGCTGATGATGATGGTGAATTGTTGTTGCTGCTGATGATGATGATGATGGTGAATTGTTGTTGCTGATGATGATGATGATAGTGAGTTGACGGTGATGATGATGATGCTGTTAATGATGAAGATGTTGATGGCGGTAGCAATCATGATGATGATGATGATTAAAATGAGATAATGATGATGATGGTAAGGTTGAATAATAGTAATAATAATAATATTTGGTGATGATGATGATGATATGATATCATCGCCATCATCATCACCACCACTATCATCATAACCATCACCATCATCATCATAACCATCACCATCATAACCATCACCATCATCACCATCATCACCATAACCATCATCATCATCATCATCATCATCATCATCATCATAACCATCATCATCACCATCACCATCACCATCATCATCACCATCATCATCATAACCATCATCATCATAACCATCACCATCAATATCATCATCTCCACGAAGCAACTTACGACACGAGCCAGTATGTAATCTCCAGGCCTGAAGCATTTGAACATGTCGGTCTGGAATAAATAAATAATAATAAATAATAATAATAAATAGCTAAGTAATTAAATAATTATCATCGTTACTGTTATAATCAGTCATCATCATCACAACCACCATCATTATCATCATCATCATCATTAACATCATCATCATTAACATCATCATTATCAAAAACATCATCATCATCATCATCAAAATCATTATCATTATTATTATTATTATTATTATTATTCAACCTTATCTCTCTCTTTATCCCTCACATCTTCCTTCCTGTCGAAAGAATAAAAAATAAAATAATAATATGTAATAGTAAAAATATAAATAATAATAAATAATAATAATAATAATAAATAATAATAATAACAATAACCTAAGGAGGCCATTGAACGGTTCTCGACATTTAGTCTTCTCGACGGTTGTTATCCTGCACTTGCAGTATCTTTGTGTCACCCTGGTCACCTAAAAGTGGATTTAAATTTAGAAAAAAAAGTTAAAAATAAAGCAGAAAGCATTCACTGACTTGACTAAGGTTACCTAATCTAACAACTTGGACTAGCATTGAAAGAGTTGGCGGTGAAGAATTGAAAGATACTAACCCTGGCGGAGACTAGAGCCCCAATGAATGGAACAAAGTTTCCGTGCTTGGCAGACGACACTCTAATTATTTTCTGCAATTTTAAAATGTTATGTAATAATGGGGAAATTTAAAAGTTAAATATGATAAAAAAAAATGAAACATATACGAAGCCTTAAATAATTTAATTGTGAAGTTTTTAAAATTTTTCAATTTAATTCTTTCTAAGAAATTAGATTAATAATTATTAATGTGTAATTTAGTTAGCAACACTTTTTAAGTCAACAAAAATAACTATTACAAAGACAGACTTGGTCTAACTAACTAAATACCTCTAACTAACAACTAAATATCCAACAATTTCAAAGAAATTACTTTAATGGTTTTTATTTTTTCCATGTCACAATCGTCGTTGCCATCTTCATCCTCGTCCTCCACTTCCTCAATCACTAATCGGCCAGCCAAGCTGCTTCGGACGACGTTGTCTTTCACGTAAACTCCTTCTAGCAAATTTAATCTGTCATTAAATTTACAAATCTTCTCGCCTATGCATGTGATTTGAGGGATTTGAAAATTAAAATTTTTAGGGCAAAAATAAAAAAATGTTGTTAAAGTTAAATTAATTATTAAAGTTAAAATAAATTAACATCATTTTATTTATTTTATAATATATTTATATTGTTAATGAAGATTATGTAAAATGGTAATTACAGCTTTTTCAACCTGGAAGCACAAATTTGAACGTGTCCGTCATTTTTTATTTCAATGTTATCTTCAAACGTCCCCACCGATCGTACTTTTGACTGAAATTTTAACCAAAAATCAAACACATGTTTTATTAAGTTAAAAGTGAAATGGAGTAAAAAACTAAACAAAAAAAATACTATAGCGCACACCTAACTTTACCAACACAAATTTTGTGTGCGTTCGCCATATACTTCGAGTATATATATATATATATATATATATATATATATATATATATATATATATATATATATATATATATATATGCATATATATGCATATATATACATATTAAACATATATATATATATATATACAACATACAAATTATTTTCAAAATTATAACAAATAATAAAGTTTTCCAATTAATGTAAAGCAAAATTCAACAATTTAAAAAAATTTTCAGACGTTAGCCGCAGGACCAGCTGTGGGAGGAGCGGGATCAGCGGGAGCACCAGCTCCGGCAGCTTCGGGCTGCTTGGCGGCACCTGGGATCGGAGCAGTGGCAGCAGGCGTAGCTGTGGCTCCGACAGCAGCAGAAGGAACAGCGAAAGTTGTAGCTGCAGGAACAGCAGCGACAATGGCTGGTGGTGTTAAAGCAAATCTGGCCTCTCGAAGCTTTTTCCTTTCATCGTACTCTCGGGCTGGTTGGGTGATTAATTGATGAGGGTGGTCATGTGCCCAGGAACAGATTTTAACAGTTTTAACTATCAACAGTTCAACAAGCGTTCGTTTTAATTGTTTTT
>NW_008705215.1:1195388-1199000 GCF_000326865.2 Helobdella robusta | reverse complement strand
AACACCTCCGTGAAATCTGTAATTGATTTTTTTTTTTTTTTTTTTTTTTTTTTTTGATAGTGAAATTTTTTTTTTTTTTATTTATTTATTTTTTTTAAACAAGTTTATTTCATGAAAACACATGAAAAAGGATCCAAAAGAAACCAAAATTCCAATATAACCAAAATAATGTGTGTGTGTGTGTGTGTGTATGTGTGTGTGTGTGTGTGTGTGTGTGTGTGTGTGTGTGTGTGTGTGTGTGTGTGTGTGTGTGTGTGTGTGGAAACAACTTTTCGGAAGATTTCGGCTGAAACAAAACGAAACAATTACGGTAAAATTTATTTATTTCGAATTCAGAGTTATCAAGTATCGATTCTTTTCTATCAAAAAATATCGGTACCAATTATCAATTTTTTTTCTACCTAAAAAGTATCGGTATCGAGTTTTGATTCTTTTCTATCCAAAAAGTATCGGTATTAAGTATCGATTCTTATCTTTCTAAAAAGTGTCGGTATCGAGTTTTGATTCTTTTCTACCTAAAAAGTATCGGCATTATTAAGTTGGATACCCGGCTTCAAAATTATTGCCTAAACTCAGCAGCCAATGCCGAAAAAATATCGCCGATACCTCGTCGTTAATTAACAACCACAATAATAATCAATACTAATATCAATAATTGAAGTTAATTAATAATAATAACTAATAATTATAATTATAAATAATTAATAATAATTATTATAAGTTTACATTTCGATTCGGTGATGTCAAGCCGACAGAAAACTTTGTAGGCCCCTACATCTAGCTCGCTGTGTGGGTGGTGCCAGATCCATGAAGTGTGGGGAGAGATAGGGACTAGAGGGCAGGTTGGATACACCGCATCTGAGATTGGGGTGGTGGTGGTGTTGTTGTTGTGGTGTGTATGATGAGGTGAGGTTGGGTGTGGTGAGATTGACGACAACAACAACAACAACAACCACAACAACAACCACAACAACAACCACAACAACAACCACATCAACCACAACAACAACCACAACATTAAACAACACAACAACAACCACAACAACAACCACAACAACAACCACAACAACAACCATAACAACAACCACAACAACATCAACCACAACAACAACCACAACATTAAACAACACAACAACAACCACACAAAAACAACAACCACAACAACACAACAACATTAACAACCACAACAACAACATCAACTACAACAACAACAACAGCCACAACAACAACAACCAATCCCAACACGGCAGCATGTTGACCTCATCCAGCATGCCACAGGCCGACACCTTCCCGACGGCCACAGCGTTCGACCACTGCGACGCGTCGTAGCTCGCCGAGAACCACTCTGGGTATTCCGTCGCTAATAATTAATATATATTAATTATTATTAATATAAATTAATAATTAATATATAATTGTAATATTAATTATAACTATAATAATAGTTATAATTATTGATATTTTGGTGTGTTTGTGTGTGTGTGTGCGCGCGTGTGCGCGTGACCTCGTTTATCTTGGCAAAACTCTTTAAACTTATCACTATTATCATTATTATCACTATTATCATTATTATCATTATCGATTGAATTGAATTGAACCGGACTTACTGGTACATCTCCATCGCGTGTTGTCGGTATTGTAGAGTTTCGTCAGAGAATCAATAGCCAGGCCACCGTTGTTACCGTATTTGGTCTCGATTAGGACCGCCAACTTCTGTGGGGTTATAATTATCGTTATGAGTTATAAGAGCAACAATTATGACGACGACAACAACTAAAAGAACAAGAACAACTACAACAACATCGACAAAAAACAGCAACAACAATAACAGCAGCAACAACAACAACAACATCAACAACAACATCAACAACAACATCATCAACAACAACAGCAACAACCAACAGACGGCTTAGATATCTTGAACGTGACGCCCTTCAGCCAATCGTCAGTCCCAACATCCACAGCCTCTATGCCATTTATGTACAATGTGCACGTCTCATAGCAAAGCATGGAAATTACTGAATGAATGGATGAATAAATGAATGGATGGATGGATGAATGAATGAATAGATGAATGAATGAATGAATGAACGAATTAATGAATGAATGATGAATGAACGAACGAATGAATAAATGAATGAACAAAACAACCAACAAAGAATGAATGAATGAATGGATGATCGAAAAAAAAATTGTCATCGTCGCCACCATTATCACCACCACCATCATCATCATCACCAATCATTATCATCACCATCATCATCACCATCATCACCACCACCATCGTCTTCATTACCACCACCATCATCAACATCATCATCGTCATGACCACCTTCTGGTTCTCTTGCTTTCATCTTCTCTCCTGAGTTGTCTCCAATTGTTGGGGAAAAAGTTGGGGCCGGACCCCCTCCGCCCCCTTCATCTGGTGGCGGCTCTGGTTCTATTGGTTGGTTAATTTTTTTTTTTAAACAACAACAACCAACAAAGAATGAGTGAATGAATGAATGGATCGATTGGAATTGGTCGGTCGGTTGGTTGATTGGATGGTCGGTTGATTGGTTGGTTAGTTAGTTGGTTGGTTGGTTGATTGGATGGTCGGTTGATTGGTTGGTTGGTTAGTTAGTTGGTTGGTTGATTGGATGGTCAGTTGATTGATTGGTTGGTTAGTTAGTTGGTTGGTTGATTGGATGGTCGGTTGATTGGTTGGTTGGTTGGTTGGTTAGTTAGTTGGTTGGTTGATTGGATGGTCGGTTGATTGGTTGGTTGGTTAGTTAGTTGGTTGGTTGATTGGATGGTCGGTTGATTGGTTGGTTGGTTAGTTAGTTGGTTGGTTGATTGGATGGTCGGTTGATTGGTTGGTTGGTTGGTTAGTTAGTTGGCTGGTTGATTGATAATTTAGTTTGATTTGATTGCCTGAAGCTACATGATGAATCATTTTTATTGATTGGCTGCTTGCTCGAAATTGGCTCCGATTGGCTGGTTGATTAATAACTCGATTTGATTGGTTGGTTGATAATTTATTCATTTGTTCAGTTGTTCAAAAAGTTGGATACTAACTCAAACAAACGTTTTTAAAAAATTGTCGTTATCATCATCACCATCATCATCATCATCGTCGTCGTCGTCATCATCAGCAGTACCAGTGAATAATAATTAGAAGATCTAAAAGTAGAAAACCCGAAAAAACCCAAACCCCGCCCCAAAACTCTCCACCACCATCACCATAATACCCATAGCCGTTATAATATTTCTCGTAATCGTCCTCAAAATCATTCTCTCTTTTTTTAGCATCACCATCAGTATCGCCCAAAGCTGGAAGATCATCATCGTCATCAGGTTTGGGTCTTTTGATTTTTCCTTTACCACCGCCTTCATTCTTGTATTCGCGGTCATCCTTCCTCCCAAATGAAACTGTCCAAGCGATTTTCTTCTGAGAAACATTCTTCTCGAACACTAATTTAAAGAGGCTTTCCCTAATTTCAGGCCGCTGGCCGTTGATGTGGTTGTTAGATTTACCCCCTTTCTTTATTTCTTTTTCTTTTTTACGTCGTTCATTCAGTCCATCTGAGGATTTTTTTTTAATTGGCGGTTGTAGAGTTGGGTTCAGTCGTG
>NW_008705215.1:1183952-1190230 GCF_000326865.2 Helobdella robusta | reverse complement strand
GTGTGTGTATGGTTGTGTGTAATAGGTGTGTGTGTGCGTGTGTGAGTGTATGTGTGTGTGTGTATTGCTTGTGTGTATGTGTTTGTGTGTGTATGAGTGTATGTGTGTGGGTTTGTATGTGCGTGCGTGTGTGGGTGTGCAGTTGTGTTTATATTTTTATTGTGTTATTGTTGATGTTTATGTTTCTTCTTCGAATTAAAATCGCCCAACCTCATTCTCGTGACGTTCATCGAACTGCAGTCGCTAAAATCGTTTCCATAGTTTGACTCCTTTCGGCTTTTGGGTATTATACCCTGATTAATTATTGTTAACATTAGTAGTAATAGCAGTAACAGTTGTAGTAGTAGCTGTAGTAGTAGTAGTAGTAGTAGCTGTAGTAGTAGTAGTAGTAGTAGTAGTTGTTGTTGTTTTTGTAGTAGTAGTAGTAGTTATTTTTGTAGAAGTAGTTGTAATAGTTGTTGTTGTAGTAGTTGTAGTAGTAGTAATAGTAGTAGTTGTAGCAACAGTAATAGTAGTAGTAGTAGTGGTAGTAGCAACAGCAGTAGTAGTTGTTGTTGTAGTAGCAGTATTAGTTGCAGTAGTTGTTGTTGTAGTAATTGTAGTAGTAGTAGCAACAGTAAAAGTAGTAGTAGTAAGGTGTTGTATATTGGTAAATGGGCCTTCCCTTGGTTTCATGTCTTACTTACCTCACGTTAACATTTAGATTCACTTTTCGCCATAGTTACGTTCCCAAATTTAAAATTCATTCAAGTAAGTTGAATCATTTACTAAAAAAAAGATTTTTAATGAACTAAAATACTAAGTTATTATTGAATTTATATATTTCATTTAGCAATAATATTTTTTTGACTTTTAGGTTAGCGAAATGTCAAACTATTTCGTGGAGAATGATATCTGTGACGACCTACTCGTTCAGGCATTTCCCGTCCTGACGGCCAGTGACAGTGATGTAGACGAATCTTCCATCCCCACTTCCGGTTATGAGTATCTCCAGAGAGTGATGTGGGCCGCCATTTCTTTCTATCATTTCAAATTATTTTTTCTTAATTGTTTCAGTGGATTTTAAAATCAAGTTAGGACATTTATTTTGTAGTGGTTTTTACACAGAGGCTAGTTTACTAAACCACTTTTATTCTACTACTTTAGTTTAATTATTATTATTACTAGATTGCTTGTAATAAATAAATAAACTACCACAAAAGAATAAACTAAAAAGTCATTTTTAAACAATAATACGTTATTCACTTATTTATAATAATAATAACAAAATTTAATGTGGTTCAGTAAACTAGCATCTGTGTAAGAACCACTACAAAATAAATTTCCTAGTGTTCTAGCTCTCCTAGCTTGATTTTAAAATTGTTGATCGAATCTACTCAGACAGTCTCATAGTTCCAGGTGTTTGCCACATTGCTGCTTTGCTTTGCTTTGTTGAACCTTTTCATTGAACCTTTGCATTGAACCTTTGCTTTGTTGGATTTTCTGTCTTCTTGAAGAGCTTGTATCTATCACCTCATAATTCTTTTTTTCTAGTTGAAAGAACCTGTTGAACAGTTTTTAACTTGTATGTCTGAATCCAGATCTTCTCTGCATATTCTCCTGGCAAATGTTGTTATGTTAATTTGCATTCTTTCAGTCAAACCCTATATTCTAGTTTATCTATTTGTTTATTTATTTGTTTATTAATTTGTTTGTTTGTCTGTTTATTTGTCGTATAGTTTATTATAATGATGATTTTTTTTTCTATTTTTAGTCTGGAGAAGAATAGATTAGAAGACTTTAAATGTGTGAAGACTCCATTAAATAATACAAAAAATTTAATCACACATTCTTGGGTATTTTATTTTTTTTATTATATTTTTTTATTATTATTATTATCATCATTATTATTATTACTATGTGAAACTTAAATTATACTAATAATTATTATTTAACATAATTATTATTTAACTGAAAACAATACATTTATCAAATTTATCACAATTTAAAGATAAAATTCTATAACTTTAAGATTGCTTGATGTAACGTTACCAACAGTAAATTTTATTATATAACAATTAAAATAGACAGTTGTACTATATTAACGATACCCTAATTATATTATAACCAGAACTATAATAATATGATTATATTATAAATAAAATTATAATATAATTATCATAATTTTAATATCATCATAATCCGACCCATAACGACTTCCATTTTCATTCAATGATCCTCTGTAATCCCTTAAGGGACCGTTGAGGCCGATGGTATTCTTCTATCTCTCCAAAATCCTTTTCTTTCCCTCGCCATCTTCATTGAGCTCAATGTTCCAACCCCCGTCCATTCCGTGATATCATCCATCCACTTCCTCACAGGTCTTCCAACTTTTTTCTTCCAGTCCCTCTTTCTCATCAGTACTTTTTTGATCAGTCTGTCGTCTGTCATTCTGCAGATGTGCCCAAAGATACCCAGCTTTCTTTCCTTGACACTTTCATACACAGTTTTTTGTCTTCCAAGTTGTTTTCTTATGGCTTCGTTTCTTATCTTTTGTCTCCAACTGATTCCCAGCAACTTTCTATAACAATGCATCTCGAATGCTTCCAGTTTGTCTTTGTCTCTTTTCTTCAACGTCCAAGCCTCACATGCATACATCAATGTAGAAAACACACACGCTTCTACGATCTTTACCTTTGTTTTTGTAGATACATTACCGTTTTTCAATATTACTTTCAAAGATGCAAACATTCCTCTCGCGATTGCTATTCTTCTATCAATTTCTTTCAAACAATTATTGTCATCAGTTATGAGGCTGCCCAGATATATAAATTGGTTCACTTGTTCGAGCTTTTCTGCTCCTATCTGGAATTCATCATTGTTTCCACCTGCTTCCAAAATCATTATCTTTGTCTTACTGCTGTTGATGTGTAGTCCATGGTTTCTTCCACCATCGTACGATATGGAGACTATTAAAGAAGATTGACTGATAATACAATCATATTGCAATAATAATTATAATATTATAACTATATTATGATCATAATTATAATATTATGGTCATAATTTTAGCGGGAACAATTACAGAAGCTCTCAGACCAGACGAGCCGACGAAACGAACAGCACAAAGTCCTCAAAGGTTTCCTCCCGACTTCGACTTGGCAACAGCAGCAATGCTTTGAATTCTCTCAACTAAGATTGGTGAATTATGCCGGAGGAGAATTATAATTAAAAATATATTATAATATAATAATAATAATAATAATTATGATAATAATGATTATTATTATGATAATATTAATTATTATTATGGTAATAATAATTATTATGGTAAAATTATGATGAAGCTGTTGGTAATCTTATAGGCTTGGGAGAGAGAAAAAAAATGTTCTTCCAAATTTTTTAACTAAGATTGGTAAATTATGTCGTGAGAAACTATAATTAATTTTATATTATAACTATAATAAATGAAAATTATTAAGCTAATAATGATTATGATATAATTATGTTAAAATTTTCACAAATGTATTTCTTCTAGTTTTATTGGTTTTTCAAATTATGTTAATTACGTTGTTAGGTAAATTATGCCGTGAGAATTTTACAATTAATATTATATTATAATATAATATTAATTATTGTAATATAATATTATATTATAGTAATTTTAATGAAAATTATTTCCACATTGCCTTGATGTATAATGTAAGTATAGTATAGTTTAGTTCTCATCTAATTGTTCTAGCATATAATTGTGATGATAATATTATTTAAATATGATGATTATAATATAATTATAGTATAATTAACGCAATTAATTGATTAATTAAATAATCCAGTCAATCATTTATTGCAATTATTATGAATATATATATATATATATAATATTTTGTATAATTCGTAATTTTATTTATTAATAAATTCTTTTTTAATGGTTTTTTTTTGCTTAATTATTTTATTTCAGAATCTTTCGGCTTATAAAGGCAAGAAAAAGCCTAAAGTTAAAAAGTCTTCTCTGGTAATTATTTATATTATTATTAGTGTTTTTATTAAAAATAATAATAATAATTATAAAATCCTATTTTACCAGCCTAACATCAATTCAGTCAGTGGATGGTGGAATTTTTGCTATGGTGGTAATCCAACGACGACATCAGCAGCAGCAGCTGTAGAAGCAACTTCAGCGGCTGCAGCAGTAGAAGCAACCTCAGCAGCTGCAGAAGTAGTGGCAACTTCTGCAGCTACTGTAGCAGCGACTACAGCATCAGTAGCAGCACCACATCCGCCACTCCTTAGCATTATCAGTCACTTTAAGCAGGTTTTTTACCAGCTGTATATTTCTTAAAGTTAATTATTTCTATCAATCAATCAATTATAATTATAATCAATCAATCAATTATATTATAATTATTGATAATTATAATTCTGGTTATAATAAAAGATTGAAAAAGGTTAGTTAGCGCAACAACACTGGGACCAGGTGTCTTCAAAACCATCACACAATATCAATAATTATGTGGATAATAATTATGTTATAATTAAATGAGTAATAATTTATATTATCGCTCTTTCTTAGATGTTGGTGATGATGCTTGTGATCATGATAATGATGATAATGTTTGATATTAATATTTTTATTTATAATTAATAATAATAAATAGCGATCATGATAATGATGATTATGTTTGGTATTATATATTTTATTTTATATTATTTTTTTTATTATTTATAATTATTAATAATTATTATTTTTCATGTCATAATTTTTTCAAAGCCACACGTGTTAACTCTGATAGAATACCATCTTGAGTGGATGACATTAAAGCCAAATGCCTTCAACAAAATTATGGTAACAACAACAACAATAATTATAATAATATAACTAATAATAAAAATAATAATTATCATTATAATTATCTTCATAAATCGTTTAGATCTTGTTAATTAGTAATAGCATTATCACTACTACTTCTACAGCTACCTCTATTAATGTTACTTCTGCTGCTACTACTACTGCTGTTACTACTACTACTACTGCTGCTACTAATACTGCTGCTGCTGCCACTGCTGTTGCTGCTGCTACTTCTTTTACCATTATTACTATCATTACTATCTTTACCTTTGATAGTATCTTCATTATTGTATTTAAAAATAATTTTTTTAATTATTTACTTCAATAGTTCTATTACTACTTTTTGTTACTACTACCACTACTACTACTGCTACTACTACTACTATTGCCACTATTACTTCCGCTACTACTACTACCTCAGCTATTACTAATTACTGCTGCTGCTGCTACTACTACTAATACTACTACTACTATTGCCACTATTACTACCGCTACTACTACTACTACTACCTCAGCTTCTACTAATTGCTGCTGCTGCTACTACCACTACTACTACTACTATTGCCACCATTACTACCGCTATTACCACTACTACTACCTCAGCTACTACTAATTGCTGCTGCTGCTACTACCAATACTACTACTAATACTACTACTACTACTACTATTTCCACTATTACTACCGCTATTACTACTGCTACCTAAGCTACTATTAATTGCTGCTGCTGCTGCTACTACTACTACTACTCCAACTACTACTAATACTAGTACCACTACCATTTTTACTCTCAATATTATTATAGCATAATTATTATAATTAATCATAATTTTTTTCCATCAGGGCCAGTGGTTGTACAGTTTGCTGGCCTGCTTGGAGAAACCCCTGTCATCTGAAACATGCTCACTTCTCAGGGATTTGGTCAGGAGCTGTTGGGATATCCGGCTTAAGATGGTTATAATTATATTATATTATTATTTATTATTATTATATGTTATTATTATTATTAATTGTTGTTGTTATTATCGTCGTTGTTGTAATTTTCTTTGTTGTTGTTGTGATCGTTTTGTTAGATCTTTGCTGTATCTGCTTAGTTATCAGGCAAATTATTATTATTGTTGTTGTTATTGTTGTTATTTTTGTTGTTACTGCTGTTATTGTGATTTACTCGTTGGATGTTCAGCGTTTACTACTGAGATTTCAGTCAAATTATTATTATTATTATTATTATTATTATTATTATTATTATTATTATTATTTATAATTTAAATTGTGCCCATTTAAAATGTACGGCGGGCACTGTAGAATATCTATATAATTAAGTTTCATTCGTTTTAACTTTATAATTACAATACATGTTTAAAAATGGAAATTGAAAGGGATGTTCCCGCTATTATTATTAATAGGTGAATGAATTAAAGATAAGCGAAGGGAGGAGTGATAGGAAGGGTG
>NW_008705215.1:1180964-1183889 GCF_000326865.2 Helobdella robusta | reverse complement strand
TGCTACTACTAATGATAATGATAGCAGTAGTAGTAGTAAAAAGAAACGAAAGCAGCATAGGAATGATAATAACAATAGCAAACATGAACCTGAGAACACTTCTACTACTGCTACTACTACTGCTACTACTACTACTACTGCTACTACTACTACTGCTACTACTACTGCTACTGCTACCACTACTACTGCTAATACTATTAATAATGTTAACAATGATGATAGTGATAATATTAATATAGACATCAATTATGATGATGACGATTATGAAAGTAAAATTATAGGTCTGAATCTTATTATTTGTCTGATAACTAATTATTTTGATCAGCACGATATGGCCGACGATGCTAATTAACATAATTTATTCTCTTTTTTTGCTTCTTTAACATAATTCATTCATTAATTAGGTTTTTTATTTGTTTTTGTATTTTAGTTAAGTTGATTTGCAAAACGATCAATTCAGGATTTTTTTGTTACAGTAGAAGTGCAGAATTCTTCTAAATGTTATTATCATTGAACACCTCATTAACTTCGTGCTCGCTGATGTGTTGGTATTGGTTCGAAAACA
Source organism: Helobdella robusta (assembly GCF_000326865.2). NCBI lineage: Eukaryota > Metazoa > Annelida > Clitellata > Rhynchobdellida > Glossiphoniidae > Helobdella > Helobdella robusta. The sequence goes on along the minus strand of NW_008705215.1, from coordinate 1,183,324 downwards.
CGGTGGCTAACCTACCGAGCCTATCTCTTAATAACGTGTTTCGAAAACACGGTGGCTAACCTACCGAGCCTATCTCTTAATAACGCCATAGGTCAGCTTATTTACAAAATTGCAATATTTTCATTAAAATTGACAAAAATAATTTCAACTTACATAATTCAAAATTTATTGGATGATTAGTTGATTGTTTGATTGATTAGTTAAATGATTGATTGATTGCTTGGTCAATTAATTTGATTCAGCGGTTGATTAATTGATTTATTTGTTGATTGACTGGTTAATTGATAGTACAGTATCAAACAGTATCTTATTGAACAAAGAATCATAAAATGAATAAAGATACTTTTTTCAAATGTTTTAAAAATTCTCAACTTGATTTCATTGCGATATTGACGATGATGGCTGTGACTGACTAATTAAAAAACATCAAATAAAACTTATAAAATAGGATGGGCAATGACGTCATGTTAACAGTGGTTATTTAACTGCCTGTTAGTGAATTAGCCGGTATAAAGGTTATATTCAATTCCTATCAAATAAATTAGACCAAATATCATACGCAGGTAAAACTAAATAAAGAAAGATAGATAGATATATGTAGTTATAATACATTTTAATATAAAAGCGTATTTGGCTCAGCTTTGCTTGGCTCGCATTTGGCTCAGCTTGGCTTGGCTCAGCTTGGAATTGGATGTTAAGCAAGCAAGGTGTGGTCTCAAACTATTTTGAATTCTCCCCGACAAATTTGAACTGCGTGCGATATGTTATATTTGCACATTCAAATTGTACAATTGTGTTGTGGTGTAGTCTCAATTTATTTTGAATTCTCTCAGAAAAATTTAAACTAGTTTTTTTTTATCAACAATTTAAAAAAAATTCAATTTTATTTTATCGCCATATCGATGATGATGATTGTGACCTGACTATGGTTAAAAAGCATCTAAGAAAATTTTTAAAATAGGATGAAGAATTTGTTACGGAATCGTTGGAGGAAATGACGTCATGCTAGCGGTATTTTATACTTAGTGAAATGTATCCCTTCAACATCCACACCAAGAGAACAAGCCTTTTCAAAATCTGGAAAACTGATGAGCATAAAAAGAAATAGATTGCGAGATAGTTCCATTGAAGGGTGTGCGTGTTTAAATTAATTGGATGGAATTACTTGGCGAATAAAACTTGTGTGTATGTTCTATTTTAATTAAATTTTGAATAAAATATTTTTAAACTCGCTCGCGTTATTTCTTTGATATTGATATTGGGGATATTCGTATATAAAGCGAGCAAAATTTTATTATAAAAGCGCTTATAAATCTACGCATATTGACTCAGCTTGGATAGTTTCGGCTTGGAATTTTATCGGCTAGGCTCAGTTAAATAGTCTATATATATATATATATATATATATATATATATATATATATATATATATATATAAATAAATTATATAAACATTTAAATAATACAACTGATGTTAAGCAAGGTGTGGTCTCAAATTATTTTGAATTCTCTCCGAAATATTTGAACTGCGTGCGTACATGTGTAGCACTGATCACTGTTGCTTTTATAATGAATATAAATAACTGGAATCCATGTATACAAATTTAAGATTATATGTTTATATTAAAAGCAATATAGCAGATTCAACCAGCCAATCAAAAAGTTTCGAAGGCGTTCGTTCGATGACGTCAATTTAGTACGGTTAGCATTGTTGTTAAGACTGTATAATAGTGTAGTACATACATTAAATAAGTTTTTTAAAGATGCGAATGATTGAAATGATGAGAATGTATGGTTGAAACGAGTATAAATAGAGGAGCTGAGACAGCAGAAAATCAGATCAGGCATTCTGCCTCGCCTGAAGCAGTCTGTCTGATCTCATTTATTTTATTTTTATAATTTTTTTATTTTTATTTATTTTATTATATAGAGTTATATAGAGTTTGCATGTTTGTAGGTGGTTTGAATGTTTGTAGGTGGTATTTTTTTATTTTAGGTGGGTTCTTTAGCGGTTGCTCATACATACATACATACGTCATGTTTGTTTGTGTGGTAGTATTTTATGTTCTGTTTTACTCCTTTTTCTCTTTCTTCATGAGTCTTGAGTTAAGTTAACGAAACATAGGTAGGTAAGATTGAGAATTAATTTATTATGTAGGTAGGCTAGGGCATAAGGTAATTTAGTTACATAGGTAGGTTCGGGACTTCTATTCTTTTACTCTACTTGGTGGTGTGTTTTTCGTTTTGTGTTTTTTTTTGTTTTGTTTTACACCATACATTCAGCGGGTACGCGGTGGTTCCTGGTTATAGTGGGATTTTTATAAATCGAATGTGGTAGTATGCATGGTTATATAGAGTAT
>NW_008705215.1:1179986-1180914 GCF_000326865.2 Helobdella robusta | reverse complement strand
TGGAGGGAAGAGAGAGAGAGAGAATGTGATGAATTATTTGGAGGGAAGAGAGAGAGAGAGAATGTGATGAATTATTTGGAGGGAAGAGAGAGAGAGAGAATGTGATGAATTATTTGGAGGGAAGAGAGAGAGAGAGAATGTGATGAATTATTTCGAGGGAAGAGAGAGAGAGAGAATGTGAAGAATTATTTGGAGAGAAGAGAGAGAGAGAATGTGATGAATTATTTGGAGAAGAGAGAGAGAGAATGTGATGAATTATTTGGAGGGAAGAGAGAGAGAGAGAATGTGAAGAATTATTTGGAGGGAAGAGAGAGAGAGAGAATGTGATGAATTATTTGGAGGGAAGAGAGAGAGAGAGAATGTGAGAAAGAGAAGTGGAGTGTGAAAAAAAGGGAGAAGAAAGAGCGAAAGAGAGAGAGAGAGAAATCAGAAAATTATGGTGATGAAGATGGCGATGAAAATAGCGATCACTCTTACCTTTAATCAACTTAATCTGGTCATCGAGGTGGAATTCTTTGAAACCAGGCACGGCCTTGGCAAAGGCGATGAACCTCTTGATGGCCCTCTCAATACAGATGACCATGTGTTCGAGCATGGCCCGTCGTCCATCAACATCGATCCCTGTACTGTGGTAGATCCTCGAGTATTCCTGGTGTGATATTGGTTTCAGGTGGCCGAAGACTTTCTGCTGTAAGGATCTTTTGGTCTGTTTGTTTGATTGTTTGTCTGTCTGTCTATTTGTTTTTACTGTTTGTTTTTGTGTGTGTGTCTATTTGTCAGTTTGTTCGTCTGTTTGATTGTTTGTTTGTCTGTCTGTCTATTTGTTTTTTTCTGTTTGTTTTTGTGTGTGTGTCTATTTGTCAATTTGTTTGTCTGTCTGTTTGTTTGTCTGTTCGTTTATATGTCTATTTGTTTGTCTGTTTGTTTA
>NW_008705215.1:1179337-1179936 GCF_000326865.2 Helobdella robusta | reverse complement strand
AGTAGTGGTTGTAGTAGTAGTAGTAGTAGTAGTAGTAGTAGTAGTAGTGGTTGTAGTAGTAGTAGTAGTAGTAGTTGTTGGTCCTGTAGTAGTAGTAGTTGTTGTTGTTGTAGTAGTAGTAGTAGTTGTTGTTGTTGTAGTGGTTGTAGTAGTAGTAGTAGTAGTAGTAGTAGTAGTGGTTGTTGTAGTAGTAGTACTGTAGAACATCGCAACGTGTGACAGATTTATGACGTTGTTTCCTTCATTCGTTCGCTCCTTCAAAAATGTGTAGCACGAATTTTTGTAATGTTTAAATGTTGTTATTGTTGATATGTTGTTGTTGTTGATGTGTTGTTGTTGTTGATGTGTTGTTGTTGTTAATGTGATGTTGTTGTTGTTATTGAAGTGTTACAGTGGATGTGTTTGTTGATGTGTGTGCGTTGTTACTAAATTGTTGTTGATGTGTGTGTGTGTGTTGTTTTTCATGTGTTGATGTTGAGGAGTTGTTGTTAATGTGTTGATGTTGGTGTTGATTGTTGTTGTTGTTGTTAACGTGTTACTGTTATTGTGTTGTTTCGAGTTGGAGGTCAATGAAGCGTCACTGATTGTTCTTTTGTTGA
>NW_008705215.1:1177790-1178928 GCF_000326865.2 Helobdella robusta | reverse complement strand
GTTGTTGTTGTTATTTTGCAAAAAATAAATTCAAAAGAAGTGATGATGAAAAATATTCATCCAACAAATTGCCACAGTTTTTCAACTCTGAACAACCATCGAATGCACACATGAAGAAATTATTTTCAATTCTCAACCTGATTGAGTCTCTGTAGGAAGAAGATATTATATTAAAATTGTTATAAGTAAACATTGCTTTGAAATATCAAACAAGTGTCTTTTTCAGATTCATGTCTTTTAATGAAATTTTTTTAAGTTTCAAAATTTTTTTGACTTTTTTGAAAAGTTTCCTCCCATCGTTGCTGTACTATTAGCAGTGCTGCATGCAATTTCACAATTTGGAACCGGTGCCGCGGGGTTTCTCAAAAAGTTCCGCTGACGACCCGACAGCGGTCTTTCAATGCAGTAAGTGCAGTTTTTCTTACTCTCAAATCTTTTGTGGTACTTGTTGCAAAGTTTTTGGATTAACATTATAGTTTATTTATTTGTATAAATTTAATATATTGGTCAGTTGTGATGTAAGAGTGAAATCTTTTTAATGTTCGTTTAAATATTTTTATATTAAAAGGTTAATAGAATATGAGAGAGGTTCGAACTAGCTGTTGGAATAATTTTTGTTTGTTCTCTGTAGCCATATGCAAACTTTTTGTTAAAATGTTCCAGTAACTTTATTCTATTGATATGTGGTCGATGTGCATTATGTTGTTAGCATTATCTATTGCGGTATGAAATGAATGCAAGTCAACCCCAGATATGCATCAATTTAAAAAGTTGGGCTCTCCTCACGCTCAGTTTGATCTTGTGTGAAGTGCAAGGATGAAAAAATATTTGATTATGAAACAAGAATGAATAATAAACAAATTTACAAATACATAAGGACAGTGAGATCTTTTTGAAGTTGTGAGCCATGATTCGATATGATGTCTGCTTGTTTGCTGTCCACAGTGCCCAGCATTCATTTTATTGGCCCAGCATTTATTGTGATTGTATGACATTGATGTTGGTCATTAAGTCGTCAATTAACGATTCATTGTGGGAGGAGGTAGTGTTGTTGTAGTCGTTTGATGTTGTTGTAGGTTGTCGAGGTGGTGTGTTGTTGTGTGTTGTCGGGTTCTGTTGTTGTTGTTGTTGTTGTTGT
>NW_008705215.1:1152643-1175608 GCF_000326865.2 Helobdella robusta | reverse complement strand
TGATGTACTGATTCTCTTATTGAAATGATTTCCAACTCATTTTTATGCCTAATTTACTTTCGAGAGTTTTCTTTTATCACATTATTTTTATTTTTATTTATTTATTCAGATTTTTCTAATTCAGTTTAAAAAATAACTTTTTTAAAATTTTTTGCTGTTTCTTTTACAAAAATTATTATTCAACAGGTTTATTCAATATGAAGAGCACAATATTTAAGTTATTTCTCAAATGAATTTTATTCATCAGCCATTTTGTTTTATAATATGATGAAAATTATTGCATCTTCGTTCTTACAAACCGCAGAGTGGAAATAGACAAGCTTTCATAGATCGTACACAAATTCATGCCCACAAAATAGCGCATACACACGCCAAGACACACGCACACAATCTCACTCACACACACACACACACACACACACATTAGTGATTGTACACAAAGTGGTGGTGTGTGGAGTCGGGCACTTACGGTAGCCAGAGGCAATCTTTGAGTGTGTCTGCATCTTTGTGTGTGTATGTGTGTATGCTTGTTTGTGTGCGTGCGTGTGTGAGTGTGTGTGTGTGTGTGTGTGTGTTAGTATGTCTTGTTGATGTGTTTACGATCAATGTAACTAAAATATTTAATTATTTATTTTTCATTAAATTTGAATTGCTAATGACAATGCCGTTGAGGTTACATTGTTCAATACAATTATGACCAGCGTTTCAATAATAATAACAATAATATTAATATTGAAAAAAAATAATAATTATAACAATAATAATAATAATAATAATTATTATTATAAATTAATATTGTTATATTCTGTAACAGTATATGACACAAGAATATTGCAAATCCCCGAAAAGAATGAGTGTCGAAAGATTGTCTCAACAACAGATTACAAACTACCAAAATGCTAGAACTGTGGAAAAAAGGGCATAACAGGAAATATTTTAAGCGGCCTCAAAGAAGAAACGTCAAAGGAACGATACGGATAAAAACGACTTGCGAAGTTTACCAGACATATATTTGGAACATCTGCAGCTAACAGGCACAAGCTGGCTGGAAAAACAAACGTTTCCAGCAATATTATTTATGTCTCAAGGCTGCATCGTGACCGAGATGACTTTTGGGTGGAAGGAAAGTTAGATCTACGCAAATGTTCTATTACCAATGATACAGGAGCAACTAGATCTATTCTTAGACGTGACATATCAATTGATCTAAAACAAAAAAGATCTAGCAAGTACTTTCTTTAAACTGCCGCCAGAGGAAAAGCTCTTGTGTACGGGAAAGTATTTTGCACTTAGAGGTGGGAGACTTGGAGTTTGAGGGTGGCAGACATTACCAATGAATGCATGCATCTTGGGCATCGGCTGGTGATGAAGTACGGCTTTTACCTAAATCTGAAGATAAAAAAAACGTTTTTTAAGATGGAAAAACATTGAAGTAATCATAGGAAACAGTCAGCCAAAAGACACCCAGTGAACGCTCAATGATGAAATGGTTATAACAAATTTGTCAGAAAACATATTTCGGCAAAACTGAAAAACAATGAATGCAGGAACTATCTAATTGTTCTGGTGGAACTTACGCCTACGTTCAAAATACCAAATATTATTTTTGATGAAAAATCCCTAGTAGAAGTCAAAAGGTGACAGAATTTCGATACAGAAAATGTAGGTCTCAGAAAATCCAATAAGATCAAAGGATAGCAGAGTGATTGGCAATGCCCAGCCAATAAATTCCATGAATTCAGAGTCGTCTAGTCTCCAACGTAATCTATTGGACGAAACAATCTCCACCAAAGAGGAGCGAAGGAAGGCAGAGACATTGTTAGCAAGTATTCGAATATATTCTCGACCGACAACAACGGCCAAGGGAGAACGGGCCTGGTATCTCACAGGATAGACACTCAAAATTGCGAATCCATCAAACAAGCTCCACGACGTCTTCTACTGTTAAAGCAGGCGGAAACGGATGGATGATTTCCACCTCCAGTCGTTCTAGTTAATAAGAATGATTTTGCGTGGACCACAGAAAACTGAACGCAGCCACCATGAAAGATACTTATCCGCTTCAAGGATTGACAATACAATGAATAACTTATCCGGTTCAAGCGGGTTCCGGCAGGTCGAGATTGAAAAGAATAACCAAGAGAAGACTGTTTTTTAGTTAGAAAAGAGTTCGTGGCAATTTACAGTGATGCCGTTCGGGTTATGTAATGCCCAGACCACATTTGAGCAGCAAATGGAATATGTTTTGATGTTTACATGGAAGACGTGCCTTGTTTATCTAGACGACATTATTGTTTATGGAATTTTGTTTGCTGACTGACAAACAAACAAACAAAACAAACAAACAAAAAACAAACAAATAACAAACAAAAACGAACGAACGGACGATCGAATGACCGAACGAACGAACAAATAAACAAACGAGCCAGCGAGTGAACAAACAAACAAACAAACGCGTACGCGCACATGCACCCGTCGTACATCGACTGTGCTGCAAAAGAATCAAATGTACTGTATCTACTACACATTTTTTATTTGTTTGTTGTTTGTGCTGTCCATCATGTCTACCGTGTTCACCATTTTTGTGATGTTCATCATGTTTTGTGATGTTCACTTCGTTTGTTTGTTTATCAATTAGAACGATTAAATAAATTTAAAACGAATAATTAAACTAAATTTTTTGCAGTTTGTAACCCTTGCTTTCGTAACAATGGCGAAGCTGTTTGTGTAGCTTTTTTTTTATTTTGTTGTTAATTTTGTTAATTGCGATTCTCAGTGATCGTCGGGAAGCACGTTGATTGTGAACATTAGACCTGTTAGCCTTGATAGGAAAATATGTGCCGCGAGATGCATTACAGGAACGCGCCATCCGTTGTTACTCTGTTTCATTGTTAGTTTTTTGTGCAAAGACCGTTGTCACAAAATCAGAATGTTAATTGTTATTTCGATTGTTACATCAAAATAAAAATGAAACACAACACTAGTTTGTTGTCTCAAACTTTGCCCAACCATGGACCACCAAGAATCAACTGCCACCCACATCCATCGCTCACGACTTCAACAACAACACGCAGACGTTAACTAACTCCTACGATCACACACACACACACACACACACACACACACACACACACACACACACACACACACACAAACGGACAAATGAAATGCAGCGAAATCTAGCGACGAAATAACGATGATGGATGCTGATAACCGATTTGCTTAATGAAAGTGGCCACGTTGTTGTTTGCACGCCGTCCTCTAAATTGCAAATAATTGTTCTAGAGCTCCGTAGCCTTTAGTTTTAATATGGCTGAGCGTGAATCACATCTAGTACATCTGTGTCATCACCATCATCATTAGCATCATCATCATTATCGTCATCATCATCTTCTTCATCATTATCGTCGTCATCATCTTCTTCATCATTATCGTCATCATCATCTTCTTCATCATTATCATCGTCACCATCCTCACCCCAATATGGTCATCAGCGTGAATAGTAACATTTATCAGAAAGTTTACCAGCTGAGTAGGGCTTGAGTTCATACATTTATTTAACCGGCATGCATTCATCTGTCCATTCATCCATCATCATCCATCTTACCAGGGGATAAGATTGCAAGTGTTGATGAGATTTCTGATACGTCAATCCATGATAAATTGTATTGTTTTGTTTTTGGTGAATTGTATTGTTTGTTAGTGAATTGTATTGTGTGTTGCATGGTGAATTATATTGTTTGTTTGTTTGTTTTCATGTTGAAATGTTGTTTGTTTATCTCATAGGTTAATATTTTATTACGAACAAATAAACTCAACTAGAGCAACAAAGAGTAAACAAAGGCTAAGTAAAACATGAAAACAGTCAAACTCCTCAGTTATGGTGTCATGCATACAAATACGAAATGTTGGTGAACAGTTTGAACGCAACATTGGTAAACAGTGTGAATGTAACATTGGTGAACAGTGTGATCTAACACTGGTGAGCGGCAAAACACATCAATGCAATAAAAAATATCAAATGAATGAACTAATGAAAAGAGCAGCAAAAACAACACCAACACGAAAAAGTATGGTGCTATAAACAAGAGTCTTATAAATAAGAAACATGATCAGAAACAACATACATACATACATACATACATACATACATACATACATACATACATACATACATACATACATACATACATACATACATACATACATACATACATACATACATACATACATACGTACATACATGCATGCATGCATGCATACATACATACATACATACATACATACATACATACATACATACATACATACATACATACATACACACACACACATACATACATACATACATACATACATACATACATACATACATACATACATACATACATACATGCTGGCACATAGTTTGGTCTGAACGTACATACGTAGAGGTAGGTACGTGATTGGAATAACCTTCATGTTAATCTACAATGCTTTCATGTTGTTCTCGTGTTTTTGTCCCTGTATGTTTATTTTTGTGTTTGTATGTGTACATTTCTTTCAGTATATACATATATATACATTTCTGTGTGTGTGTGTGTGTGTGTAGTTTTGTTTCACTGTATATATACCTATCTGTATTTCTTTTTTCTTTTTGAAGGTTTGCTTATAGTTTTGTCTGTTTGTATGATTGTGTGGCTCTCTGCGTATTCCCATGTAACTTTCTGTACCTATGCACACGTTCATCTGTGAGTTTTAATGGGTTGTTACTATTTGAGTGTCGATGCAGTTTCAGTTTTGCGAGTATTACAATGATTTTTATTTTTGCGTGTTGTTGGTGTTTATGTACGTCTGTTTAGTTGAACGTTAATGTGCTGTATTGCTGTTGTTGTAGTTTTCTATGGTTGTGTTGTACGTTGTTGTAGTTTCTAATGAGTTGTGTGTACTTTGTTGTTGTTGTTTCCAATGAGTTGTTCGTACGTTGTTGTTGTTTCCAAAAAGTTTACACGCTGGTGGTAGTTTTTCAAACTTGTTTAAAGTAATAATTTACAGTTGATAATAAAGAATAATTTTCTGGAATATATTTCTTGATTGTAACTTTCCCACATTTTGTTATTGAGAGTTCTTCTCGTTAAGTTTGGGATTTACGCCTGGTTGAAGCAAGCATAACTTTCGAGAATATTTTTTATCACAAATCGCTGGCTATTGGAAATAATTTTTACAACATCAACTTGGCTGCTTCTGCGTTGAAATCTATCAGAAGTATGCTGGGAATGACGATGGTGATGGTGACGATGGTGATGGTGAATATGGTGGTGATGAAAGCGGTAGTTTCAAAAGTAAGTTACAATGGTGACAATAAAAAAAAACAACAAAACCATCAAAAGATTATTTTTCAAGATAGAACAAAAATTTACATCTGAAGATCTTTACAACCATCTTAATAACCTCATCAATGTCCGTTCCCAGAAGTCCTAGCACCACCACACCCTAATATTTTAAATTAAATAATTATTAGTTTTATTTTGACGCTCAACTTTATTGTAAAAACATGTTCAGAAAAATTTGTCGGAATTAGTTTAAAATGATTCAAGATGATATTTAAGTACCCACCCATACCGGTGCATATGAAGGATCAACTTTTCAAATAGAAAAAACATTCCTTCGAGTTTTAAATGAAAACTCATTGCGACAGATTCGAACCTCCAAATATTTTGCTTCTTGTAACTCAGTAATTAGTTAATTTGATGTAGAAATCTGCAGACCTCCGATGGAAATAACAAAAAATGAAAAAATACGATTACGAAGGCCATTGATGCATACGTGCCTATATAAAATCCAGATGCCTCGATCTCAATGCATCGGGATGTCGTCCACAACAGCTGCACTAACATTCACAATTTTTGAAATTTTCTGATAGCTTTTTTTTCTTCTCTCGTTCCCGATACGGATACATCGGCTTCGAATTTCAAGTTCCCTTCCTCGATCTATAACTGGAATGTCTGCCAAAATTACTTACAAAACGTAATTACAGTTTTGCATTGCTTTAAGTGCAAAGAATAAAAATGTTAGTAATTCTTATGTAATTTAAGATTTTTCTACCAATTTTTTTTCTCATTTCAGAACAGTTGAAAATTTGAAAAAAGTTACATAAGAACGTTTTCAAGTTTAATACGCCTATTTTGTTGGTCCTTTCTGAAACTTCATCACTAAAGTTTGGAAATGTCTGACACGTTCGTCGCATATTATGACTCGGACGTTCGTCATATAAAAAAAAATTAAATAAGGCACCTAATTTTTATCAACCAAAATGATGTGAGAACAAAGTTAAATAAAACCACGGTTCCATCAAGAACCTGTGTATTCGTAGTTTTAAATCAACTGGCTTTGTGGTGTTTGAGCTTCTATGTAGCAAACAAGCATTCATTGATGTAAATTAACTTCATATATAAATTTGTTGAAATTGACATTACAAAACATATTTTTATCGTAATTATTCATATCGTCATCTTATGGACATCATAACCATTACCAAAATATGCTTCATCATGATTACGATGATGATGATGATGATTATGATGATGAAGATGAGGAAGAAGATGATGATGAAGATGATTTTGATCATTATCGTCACTAAAATCATCACCGATATTGTTGTTTACAATGTGTCGTTCTCATTTAGACGAAACTGAACAGATGAATCAGAGCACCAACAACATCAACAACATCAGCATCAACAACCGCCTTAACAACAACATCAACAACATCAACAACATCAGCAGTATCAACATCAACAACATCATCAACAACAACGAAATCAACAACATTAACATCACCAACATTAACATCAATAATATCAACATCAACAACAAAATCAACATCAGCAACATCAGCATCAACAACATCAACATCAGCAACATCAACAACATCAACTTCAATATCAACCTCAACAACATCATCAACAACATCAACATCATCAACATCTACACCAGCGCCGTCACTGACGTCATCATCATGTTTGATGTCATCGCTTCTATTATTACAGCCATTATTACTATTGCAATTTTTTTCATCAAATCGTCATCTTCATCATCATCATCATGATCATCATCATCGCCACCACAATCATCATCACCATCATCATCATCATCATCATCATCATCATCATCATCATCATCATCATCATCACCATCATCATCGTCGTCATCATCACCACCAACATGACTTAGCAACGCTTTCCTCTCAATGGTCGGTTGCCAAGGAAGCCGCTACCATTAGAGCGCGCGCATGACCGCCAGAGCGTTGCGCATGCGCAGAAAAGCGTGACGTCACGTGATTTTAATGCGAGGTCCGCAGTGAATGCTCTTGTGGATTTCATTGGTTGATTGGTCGGCTTTTGTTTGGCTTTTATTTATTGGCTGTGTTCTTTAATTAATTTGTTCTTAGGTTGATGTTCGTGTCGGCGCGTTGTTGTTGTTGTTGTTGAGTTGTCGTCGTGAAGCTACAACATCGAGGTGGACATCATGGCTTGTTGTTGCTGGTGTTGTTGTTGCTGGTGTTGTTGTTGCTGGTGTTGTTGATGCTGGTGGTCTATTGTTGCTGGTGTTGCTGGTGCTGGTGTTGTTGATGCATTTTTTGGGAGTTGCTGTTGATTTCGTCAATTACTTTTCAGTTGTCAACATTTTGGGCTCTTCCAGCAAGTCTTACCTGGGGATGCCAGATTGTGAGGATTTTTAAAATTTTTGTCATCGCTTCTCCATCATGGCATATCACCAAATAAAAACCCACCAAGACATAAAACAAATGTGCATTAATGCAGCATTGGTGCATGCATTCAATCTTGGGGGCGGAGGCAGAATGGCGGGAAAGCACAAACTGGATCAACAGTCGGTCAACGTCAATTACTCCAAGAAATAAAATGTTCATTGAAAATCTTATCAAATATTATCTTATTGAACATATCACCTTATGTTATTAAAAAAGGTAGCTAATAATTAGCAAGTACAATTTTTTATAGGTTTCCAAAAAAATATTAAATACAATTATTTTTAATGTGATACTTCAAAAAGTTTTTTAAATTAAGTTCAAGTGAATTAAATTTTCACGAGTCCGTTCATTTGTATTTAAGTATCACCAGTGACGAATGTTGGATTGAAATTTTTGTTGGATCGCTTCATTCCAACATTTTGTTCCGATGCTCTTGCACAGGATTCTGGTGAAGGATCGTGGTGAATGGATGGAGTGATGAATGGATGAATGGATGGACGGATGGATGGATGGATTGATAGATAGATAGATGTATAGAGTTTCATTGAAACAAATTTGAGGAAAATGGTGTCCCACAAAAGGGAGATAAGCAACTGTTGAAACGAATCTTTGATGAATTGTGAATGTTTTCAATGACTAACTTCTAATGGATGACTGATGAATGTATCCTGCTTGACTTTCATTCTCCCTTACACTGTATGTCCACCATGCTTCACTGAATAACAAATTCTACTTTTTAAATTGTGTAAATTTCAAAACGTCAAAACGCAACAGAGATAGCACACACAAAAAAATGAACAAATTAACCATGTTAAGAAATAAAGCAATGCAATATTTATGTTACGCTCTGTTATGTTACAGAACACGTTGATACAAACGCCATGTGGGTGGATCTATTTTGTTGTGTCCCAGTATACGTTGCACAAAGTGTTGGAGATTGTCGTTACATAAGGAGGCATTGTTACGGTTGTATGATTGTTATATATGGTAACATTAGGGAGGGATGATCTGCCTAATTTGTAATGGATTATATAGCTTTCAAAAGAAGGATTAAGTTGGGCTGCAAACTAAGGTACAATCTGTTCATCTGTTTGATTCTTGTTCCTGCATCTCTCCCTCTCTCTCCTTGTGCTTGCGTGTTTCAACTCTACGTCTGTTAGCCGGTTGGAAAGTTGTAATTTTAATTTTTTTTACATTTGGAAATTTGGAAGATGCTTGAGCTGACGTGCATTAATTAAATGGGATGAAGGAAGTTCTGTCTTTCAAGGCAATAACATTGCTTTTGCGATGTGTTCTCAATAACAACATCATCATCATCAACAACAACAGCATAAACAACAACATCCCCAACATCATCATCAACAACAACAACATCAACAACAACATCCCCAACATCATCATCAACAACAACAACATCAACAACAACATCCCCAACATCATCATCAACAACAACAACATCAACAACAACATCCCCAACATCATCATCAACAACAACAACATCAACAACAACATCCCCAACATCATCATCAACAACAACAACATCAACAACAACATCAACAACATCATCATCAACAACAACAACATCAACAACAACATCATCGTCATTTTCCTTTCATCATTGCTGATACGTTGGGATGATGTTGGATTGAAAGCCATCAGCAGATAATCAAGAGATGCTGTTGGGATGTTGTAGTTGTTGTTATTGTGATGTCAATGTGTTTGTTAATGTTGTGATGTTGATGTTGTTATTGTGATGTTGGTCTGGTGTGGTTGCAATGTTATTGTGATGGTGATGTTGTTGATTAGGTAATGTTGTTGCTAATATTGTGTTTGGTAATGTAAATAAGTGTCAATAAGATGTCTGACTTAGAGATTTTATTTATTGGTGCTAATTCCATTATTGTGTTGGTGCGTTGTTGTTGTTGTTGTTGTTGCTAATGTTAGTTGTAATTGTTGTTGTTTGTAGATTTTTTAATTTTTCAAATTATTTTTTTCACTCATTAATTTCTTCAATAATTCAATGATTCATAATACAAATGTATAACATATATTCATTCAATTTTTTTTTCTAATTAAAATTGTTCGTTGTTGTATGTGTGGATTGAGAGGGAATGGAGCACATGCTACGATATTACGTTCCATTCCACTTCATTCATCATTACATTTCACGATTCTTTACTCTATTGCACTCTCTTCTTTGTTATTTCTCTCTTTCTCTCTCTCTCTCTCTCTTTCCGTTCTGTTTCTTTTTATCATTTTATCATTTTTCTTGTTCTTGTTATCATTTTTTAATTTCTTTCTATTTCATGTTTTCTTATTTTTGTGTTTTTCGTTTTTTATTTATCTTTTTCTTCATACAATTTTATTTCAATTTGTTCGCGCTAAATTCTGAATAATTCTTTTTAATAATAATGATTCAGACTGTGTAAACATTACTGACCAGTAAACGCAATCAAAAAATTGAACATTCTGAAAAAAATTTTTATTAAAAAAAACCGTCCCCCAATAAAAGCTCATCAACTCCACGTAGCCATGCTGACGCCACTGGTTGTTAATGTCACAACTCGTCTGCTGTGTAATTTGTTTAGCGTTTAATATTATATTATATTGCATGCCGTTGATGTAATGTAATGTTATTGCTGGTGTGGTGTAATTTCTTGTTGATGGGTGATACTCTTTTTTTCTATCTATGCTGGATGTGATGCATGTACATCTCTTCAGCGTGTTCTATCACGGCAAGTGATCTCATCTCCACAACCGACAGCAAACAAACTTCAACTCTGCACTCTGTACGCACGTCACAAAAAGATAACAACTTGCAAGATAGCTCCACGTCATATTGGTCACGTGTTCATGACGTCACTAATAGTGATGTACCGTTCCTAAAATGGCGCCTGGGAGACTAATATTGTTTATAAGATGGCCACATGTGACCTCTGATCAAATGTCTGTGTGCGTCTGTCTGTCTGTTTGTCCGTGTGTTTTTGTTTATCTGCCTTGCTTGTTTGTTTTTGTCATTCTGTGTTGGTGTTGACGTGTTTGTGCAAAATTGTGTGTAAGAAGTTGTTTGATGATTTTGAATTTAAGTATTGTGTGTGCCCGTAAGGTACATGCATGTGTGTATAAGCCACTCATTTTTGGTTCCGTCCGTTTATTTTGGTGTTTCTAAATTTGTGTTTGTCCTTATTTCATTTTTATGAATGTTCGTTTGATTGATTGCACAAATACAGGATTGTTGCATGTAGACATCTGAATATTGCAATTTAAAGGTAGGTATACAAACATGTATGTTTCAACAGCACGTGCTTGACAAGACAAAGCAGGCTCTCCAACATTCTCATGAAGTATGTCAAATTATTTTTATAATATTAGAAACTTGTTTAAACGTTTTGTTTGGGTATGTTGGTGTTGGTTGAAAGGTTGAATGGTGCCGCTCCCTAGGTCCAGATGAACCAACAACTTGCAAACAGCAGATATGAATACATTTTAAATAACCCATCACACACGAGACACGCGATAGGAGGTCATCTTTTAGTCATACTCAAACCCGGCCATTGCACGCACTGCAAAAAACGCCAGACGTCCTTAACCACTAGGCCATCAAATTCAGCATTTTAATTGGTCAGAAAAAATAACGGAAATCGTAAACAAATAAATTCAGCCGTCATCAATCTCAAATTCTAAAATATTTCTATAAAAAGTCGACGTTTCAAGAGGATGCATTTCATTCATCCAGTCAACATTTTTTCCTTCAGTTCATTTGAATTATAATTACGTGAACCATGAGCATGTAAGTTGTCGAATGAATAAATAAATAAATAAATGAAACAATCAGCCAATCAATCTACGAATGACAATCAATTTTATAAAATAATTTTTTTAAAGAGAAAATTAACGGAAGTCACTTATAAAATCAAACAATATTTTTAAAGGTCCGTCTGTTGATATTAAAATCATTTTCTATCTTTGACCATTTTCATGAAAAGCAGTTTTTCCACCTCAGTAGGCTCATTAGGACCATTCATCATTTCTTGGAAGGTTTTCTAACTTTTCATTTCAGTTTCTATCTCTGGTTAGAACCGTTCGTTTTGGAGTTAATTCATAACCTAGCACGCCCTAAATATCTCTCTAAGATTTTGATTCCATATTTCTACTTTCACGCATACTTCGTTGTATACCAGGCCAATTTGATGTTGATTTATTTTTTATTTCATCTCCTAACTGATTCCCAACAACTCTGTAGCCCTCCATTTCAATTGTTTCCAATTTGCATCTGTCACCTTTTGGCTTCTGTTCTGTCCTGCATGCTTCCAACAGTGCAACCGACTGAAACCAAACATTTCCTCTCCGATAAGCATTTCAATTTTTCTAAATTTCTTTCTAATAGGGAAAACATTTCGCGTGCAAACTTCATTTTAGTTTTTTGTATTATCTTCAATTAAGAACAAATGTATAAAAATGTGTTCATCATCCACGCATCTGAAATAATGTTGACGGGTCAGTTCAACTTTTTAGACTCTATAATATTGAAACACGCATACATCGTTACTTCATTGAAGGACTGAGAGGACATTGAAACAAACAGTAGTACAAAAATATCCGCTGGATCCTAATTTATTATGTCGAAATTTGGCGAAATGCGGAGCAAGTTGTTAGTTTCGTTTGAAAATTGTTGAAGTTTCTAAACAGGTTTTTACTATTCGACTAAACAAAACCGCAGTCAATAAATGAAAACTACAACAACGACAAAATTGCGACAGATTTGGTGACGCAGAAAAACTACACAACTATAAAAACACCACGCAACACATCACAACACACAACAGCCTTGCTAGTGCAAAAGCACAGTGACACAGCAACAACAATTAAATAACCACAACACAACCGCCTCAACCAAACCACAGCAACAACACAATCGCAACAACCACAACAAACACAACAACAATAACCACGACAACACAACCACAACAGCCACAAGAACACAACCACAACAACATTGGAAACGTTCCTTTCATCGTTCTCTCGTTCTGATATAATTGACAGACCAAAAGCTAATAACACAACAATGCGAGTATTAAGATGGCAATTATTTATAAACGCTGCGCGGATGAACGTTTGTGCGTGTGTCTCCGTGTGCACGTGCGTGAATGTGTGTGTGCTGTTGTGTCAGTGAGTCAACGTGTGTATGTGTGTTGATGTGTGTTGATGTGTGTATGTGTATATGTGTGTGTGTTGATGTGTGTGTGTGTTGATGTTTGTTGATGTGTGTGTGTTGATGTGTGTGTGTATTGATGTTCGTGTGCTTGTGTGACAATATGAGTGCGCTGATGTGCATGTGTGTGAGAATGTGAGGACATGCATCTGCCGTTATGTTAGTGTAAGTACGTTGATGTGTGTGTGGTCTGTTTGTACGTGCTCTTTCAAAGTTTGTCAATGTTTGTTGGGGAGCATTTTGATTTGGCAATAAATTTTTAAAGATTTAATGAAAAATTATTCATCAACTGAATGCTCTCTGTCTCTTTGCTGCTGTGGAAATGTTGCAAAAGAAGAGGGGAACGTACGAAGGTTTTGTTCAAAAAGATGTTTAAATTAAAATATGAGATGAAAAATATCAGCAGCGGATTGCTGGATGAATGGAGATGGTGGCTTGTCTTTAAAGCAATGCTCCGTCCAAATGCCAGGAAGCATTTTCGAAGATGTCACCTCTATGTTTTTTTGTTTACTTCATTTCAAAAAGTTACAACAACACGTAACAATTAAATTTTCACTTATTGGGAATTTTTTAAAAGTTGACCTGTAAGAATTCCGAACAGTTTTTCGTAAGGTACGCCCTGAGAATCTCAGGGCGTACCAAGTTATATACCTATTTATTTACCGTTTTAAATCATTTTCAGGCTGAGATGGAGTCATGAATCTGCTGAATGTGCCTCTATGAATATTGTTCGGAGAGTAAATGAAAAATTTTTTACCGTTAACACACCCACGGGAGATGAATGTGTGTATGGAAAGATGTTGAAGGCATTGAGTTGAGATATTTGTTTGTGTGGAGTGCAGAGGAGAAGACAGAAGGAAGGATGGAGAGTGGATGCAATGTGGTGGGCGGCTCCCTTCACATGAAAGCAACCATCATTCATGTGTGTCTGTGTTGATGTTGTTGATGTTGTTGTTTGTGTTGATGTTGTTCTTGATGTGGTTGTTAGTGTTGTTAATGTTCCTGTTGCTGATGTGGCTGTTGTTGTTGTTGATGTTGTTGTTGATTTTGTTTTGTTGTTGATGTTGTTGTTGCGGATTTTGTCGTTTTTGTTGATGTTGTTAATGTTGATGTTGTTGCTGATGTTGATAATGTTAAAGTTGTTGTTGTTTACGTTGTTTGATACTGTTGATGCTGTTGATGTTGTTGTTGATGTTGTAGTTTTTGCGGCTGTTGTTGTAAATGAAATTTGTTTGTTAATTTCGCAGTTAAACTGAACCCCATTATTATCGTTGTGGTCTATTATGCTGTTGTTCTGATTGTTTGTATTGTTGTCGATGTTGTTGTTGTTGATGCTGTTTTAATAATGTTGAAACTTATCCTATTGCTGATTCTTAGACTATATATTTAGTTTATCGTTCACTTTGTTAAATTCAATTTTTTAATGGTTAATAAAAAATAATTTTGAAATTTTTGAACATTTAACTTTTCTCCAAATTAATGTTTTTTAAAAAACTTTTCTTCACTAACAATTGTTACTAAAGGGCATCAAAATACATCAGCAATCATCACATCAACACACATCACTTTACACCAAATGACTCACAGTTTCCAAATATTCAACATTGTTATATTTTGTCAACCTCGTCACGATATAATTAAATATAACTCATATTATATTCCTACAAAAAAAACTTATGCATACGTGATCACATCATAAAACAAACACACACACACACACACACACACACACACACACACACACACACACACACACACACACACACACACACACACACACACACACACGGCGCCGTATCTGTCTACATAAACACACATTACGCGAAGCAATAAAACAATGCATTCATAGTACGGACATTCATTCATCTTACATACATCGTTCAACACCGTTAAATACACAGCATGTATACTTACACGCGAGATCTACGATGCCTTGACACATAAGTTATGTAAGTCACCATGCACACATATCTACACGCATATCATTCAACACACTTGCACATGTACACATACATACATACAAAAAAGTTCACAACAACCATTATAATTGATGCCAACGAAGCTACAATAATGACGTCATCACAACGTCATCCTTTGTTGCGTCATTGTTCAAGTTGCACTCCTCATCTGCGGACGCCAGATGCACGTGTGCGTTCCAGGTCGAAGTTTGATGGAAGCTGTTCGTGAAAGTTTTTGATGGGAGAGTGATGAGGATAATGATGATGTTGTTGTTGATGGTGACAATGATGACGACGACGATGATAATGATGTTGTTGTTTATGATGATGTTGAAGACGACGTTAATGCACGTCAAGCGCTACCAGCAGCTAACCACTACTCACACTCACACCCACACACATGTGTAAAGTTTCGAACACCAACACACACATGTTGTTTTTTGTTATGATGCAGTTCAGACGAGCACAGAACTGCTCACATGTTGAAACTCGATGCAGCAAAACTTTCGCACCCCATAAACTGCACCATCCACACCACACGCATGACCTCTAATGGTTTTTCAACTCCCGACTGACAGCATTCGAACCAGGTCACTGCGCAGTAACGTCCTGAAACATGGCACTTTTACTGACTGAGCTAAACCTTAAAACCATCTGATAAATTGTGGTTCATTTTTGTAATTGTAACAAATGTAACGGTGTATTACATGCATTATTATTATGCTTACTTTCATTCATTTTTACATACATACATGTGCGCATACTTACATACGTACGTACACTAACACAAACACATGTATATTGTACATAATCAAACAAACATACGTACATACCAGCATACCAAAGCGCAGTACCCTCAAACACATACCTACCGCATGCAACAAACATTTGTTACCGAGAAACAAAAACGCAGAGCGGCTGAGATGAAAGAAATGTGTTGAGAATGGGATGGCCGGCCAGTTACTGTTGCTACGCTACATGCTGCTTTCATCTTATAAACTTCATCACTGCATGCTTCACTTCAATGTTCCTGTGCCTGTGCGCTCTTGCGTGTACCTATGTATGTGTGCTGCTATGTATGTGTGCTTTGTATGTGTGCTATCGTGTGTTTGTGTGTGTTTGTATGTGTGCTGCTATGTGTGTTTGTGTGTGTTTGTATGTGTGCTATCGTGAACGTGTGTGTCTGTGTTGTTTCGTTTTTGTGTGTTTGTGTGCGTTGTTTGTTGTCAGGATATTTGTGCTGTTGTATGTGCGGGTGTATGTTTGTCTTTGTTTGTTTTTGTGTGTTATTATGCGTCTGTGTGTCCTGCTTGGTATGTTTGTGCGTGCACTATTGTGTGTGTGTGTTGTGTGTTTGCCTCGTATTGTATAACTGTACATCCGGATGGGTGGTTTGGGTTTTGGTTGTGTTCGTCTTTGTATTTCTCACATGATTGAAACGGCTTTCATATGCCTGTGAGGGTTACCTGCGTTACATGTATGTTGGGAGTTGTTATGTTTGAGGATGAATTTCAAACTACATTTTATCGTGATGTGGAGCAAACAGTGCGTTACAAGGCTTCTTTGAGGAATCCGCTGTGTGGGGCTGGGTACTTTGGTGAGTGCAAGCATGATCATGATTATGATTATGATCAATTTATTGATCATAATCAGAAGCGCGCTCTCAAATAAAATTACTCAAGCAATAATAGGCATGAAATGAAGACAATGAAGGCAAATCAGTACAAGTATAAGCATAAAACATAACGACATTATTAAACCGCAGACAAAAAAATTTGTGTAGTCAATTCACAATGAAAATAAAAATGTCATCAGTCTTTTCTTAAAATTATTTGCTAATAATCACGAGTCCCCCGTACGGCCAATCCAGATGAATCGATCCGACGTGACCCGATGTGAAGGTTAGTGGCTTGAACCTCCAAGAGATTCTAGTCACATGATCTCTGTTAATCTTAGAGAGACTAGATGTTTTTTTGAATAAATTAATCTCGTAAATACTTAGAAGCATTACCTTTATGAGCTCTTTGCGCCAGTACTGAAACCTCGTAGATAATTTTCTTTTCGACAGACAACCAATGTAAGTCGTAGAGTGTAGAAGTCACATGTTGACATCTCAGGCCACCAACCACAACCTTTGCAGCACGGTTCTGTATAGGCTGTTACATAGCAATTGATTTGTGAGGCAATCCATAAAACAAACCATTACAATAGTCAATCCTTGAGTGCATGGACAAAGTCTCTAATGAGGGGGTATTTAAAGCACTACGAATTTGATTAATTCTCCTGATGTGGAGCATGCAGCTTTTAAATAGCGTCTTGATGTGTTGTCTCACTGTCAAATTTCTATCAACTACAAACCCCAAATTAGCAGCACTGTCACTAAACAAAATTATTTCATCATTAACAATTATTAAGTTCAATCCAAGTTTCAACAATTGCTGCCAAGTTTCTATTGGTTGAAGTTTTGTTTTATTCTGATTTAATTTTGAACCACTTTATGTCATCCAGCAATCCATCGCCAACAAGAATTTTACCAATCTACAGTTAGCAGTTAGCAATATATTTTTTAGAAAAATTCTGAAGTAGCGCTGTCTCATTGAAGTGAAACTGCCTGAAACCTGATTGATGAGCAGGCAGCAAAATGTTATTCTTCAAGTGGGTAATAATAATTTACTTAGCAGGTACACGTTCTATAACTTTGGAGATAAAACATAGATTAGAAATTGGCCTGTAGTTGCCTGTGTCAGTTGCATTCAGATTGTTCTTCTTTAGTAGAGGCAATACAATGGCCCAAAAAATTGCCCAACCTTGAACTTAAGTTTACTCAACTTGTCAGAAATAGAGCAAACAGATTGATATGCTTTTTGATGATAAATGTCGGAAAAATATTCTGCTGACAAGTGTTAGTCGGCGAGTTCTGAATTACCTTTTTAATGTCATCATCAGTAACAGCTTCAAACGTAGAAAATATCCGCTGCACCTTAACCTCTGGTACATCCCAATCCAAATAATTCAAAGTTCTAGTATCCCGCTTCACATTAAATAATTTTTTAACAAAGTAGTTCATAAATTGATTAGCAGTCAGTTTTTTTTACAGTCACATCTAGTCCTTTCATTACGACTTCAACATAGAATTCCATTTATAATTTTTCAAAGATCTTTCAATCTGTTTTTGTTTTCATCAACGATTTTAACTCAAAACAGATAGCGCTTATCAGCAAACATTTTTTATTTTTCTTTCAATTCAGCTTTTTCTTATCCCGATAATTACTTAGCAGACGTTTCCTGAAGATTCTTTCCTTTTTCCGGCAACAGCGTTTCCTACGGATGCATTTTTATCAAACCAAGGAGCCATTTGATCTCGTCCTGGCAGAACTGTTCGAAATGGAGCAGCAATATTGGCAATCTTGACTGTTTCATTATTAAATAACTGAAATTCTTTATCAACATTATAACCCATACACGGTCTTGATATTGGAGATACAAGAAAGGCTTTAGTAAATTCGCTGTTGTTCACACGATTCCTTGTTCTGACCGATTTTATCATAGGACGAAAGTGGCCGCGTTTACTTGACGGCTCACTTTAACAAAACCGTGATCTGAGTAGATTCCACTTGGATTGATTTTGCAGTTCACTACCGGAAGATTCGATGATGTTGCCATTAGATCCAATGTTTCGCCATGAAAATGAGTTGGCTCACTTACACGATTAACCAGCTGATAATTTTCAAAAATATCTCTTAGAGCATCAGCGTGTGGATCGCCGTTTTTTTATACATGTATTTTGAAATCACTTGCTAGCATTATCTGAGAATTTAATACAGTTAAGTTATCTAAGATGGCCGTCGTTAGTTCGTCAAAGAACAACAGATTCTGTTCAGATAGTTGAACAGAACAGAGCCATTACATGGCAAGCAGAATAAAATCCTGCCGACCAAAAGTCAACCTGACAGCCAATGTCCCAAACGGCAGGTCAATTTTTTATACCTGAAGGAAGAGCTGAAAAATGCTATTAGTCCCTAATGAAACAGATCATTTACTCTTAGAGCAACCACAAAACGATAATTCGAAAGCATAGATAATGCAGCAGAAAGGTTGTCAGAAGATTCATGCAACGTTCCCGTTACCACAAAATATCCAATCCTTCAAAAATTAGACCATAAATTACATTAAATTTAGAATTTAAGTGGTGTGATGAGGTCTGCAAGTTGTTTTTATGCAGCGAATGATGTAACTGGATCAGCGTTCCCATTGTTTGCAAATAATTCTTTTCATTTTTTGCCACAGTTTACAACTGTTGTTGTTTATTACGGTGTCCAAAAAATTAACAACACAAATTTTATTTCAGCTTTGGGAGAACTTTTTAAGAAAGTTTTTGAATTTCCAAGAAACGTAAAAGTAGTTTGCATGGTTTAATTGTTTTGATGATGGTGACAGTGGTGGTGACGTTGATTATGAAAATGTTAACAGCTTTGATAGTTAAGAAGAACAAAGTTGAATGGCCACAAAAGTGACATCAAGCATCTTTGTAACGGTGATGGTCGTGTTGCAAACGTGAAAATGATGAAGAAAGCGATTATATCAGATGAAGAAAAGATGATGGTAATAATGATTATTATAGTGACGATGATTGTGTTGGTATGACAATATAATAATAATTAATGTTATTATAACAACAACAACAACAAACAGCAAAAAAAATTATAAACTACAACAACAACAGCATCAACAGCAGCAGTAACAACAACAACAACAACAATAGCATTAACGACAACAACAATAATAACACGTGTCCACCACAACAGAACTTCATTAATAATTGCATTGACTTGAATGACGATGATGATGATTATAGAATAATTTTGTTGTTGTTGAGGTAGTAGTAGTAGTAGTAGTAGTAGTAGTAGTAGTAGTAGTAGTAGTAGTAGTAGAATTAGTAGTAGTAATAGTAGTAGTAGTAGTAATAGTAGTAGTAGTAATAGTAGTAGTAGTAGTAGTAGTAGTAATTGTTGTGTTCGTTGTTGTTGCTGTTGTTGTGATAAAGGTGACGTTGATGAAAGGATGTCAAGAAAATGATTATGACGATGATCCTGGTGACGAAATTAAGTTGTTGGTAATGATGTTGATGACGATGATGATGATATTGTTGTTTTTGGTTGTGAGGGTGATGATGATGATGTTGTTTTTGATTGTGAGGGTGATGATGATGATGTTGTTGTTGTTGATGAGGATGGTGATGACGATGATGTCGATCTGGGAGATGAAACGTAGTAGGACACGAAAGAAGGATGATGTTAATTCAATCAATCTATCTTTCTCCATCTACGGTGCTTTCTGTTCTTTGTTCTTGGCTTTCCATAATTTTTTTGTTTTCCTCATCTAACTATATTTATTTGTCGGTAGGAAATGATGTTACGTTCGTTATTTTGCTATGGAGGGAGGCGTTGTTGAAATTATTAATTGTGCTGCCGGCGATCTGCCTCTTCGTTCGTCTGCTGGCCTGCCATCTTGTGCCGAAGTTGTTGTTTGCCGGGCAATCCCTGGTCGACGTCATCCTTGCTTGAAAGTACGTCAAAGATTTCAGAATAACTGGAATTCAGTTTAATAAATTTGAAACAAAATGCATGGTTTCCTATCCATGCTTCTTTAGAAATGTTTTTAAAATCAACTTCGTTGATAATATGATCATGCGTGTGCTTACGTAGCTTAGTGGCCGTATGTGTGTCTGTGTGAGTGTGTCTGCCTATGTGTGAGTAGGCGCTTAAGACGTACCCAACACAGAAGAGATTACAAACTGTTCCTTGCATAGTTTTGTGCTAATATGCTGGGTGGAACAAAAACCATTCGACACATCCACGCACGACTTGAACGGGACCCTACGGTCGGCAAGGGACTTACAATGGACTTACACAGAATCTACAAGGGACTTACAAGGGACTTACCCAGTAACCTGAACAAACACTGAACCAACATAAGTACCGCATCGTTTTGGGATGAGTATTGGTCAGACTGTTTACAATTTGTATTTTATGGCTTCAGCAAACCTCTGGCCAATAAATTAAAATAGAAAAAGTTTCAAGCAAATCAAATTAACATATGAACAAACTGAAGTTTTATATAATAAAGACTTAATCTAACAGAAACATAAACATTCAAACAACAATGATAACATAAAACATGAAAAATCATAAAATTTCAGGTTGGTGAAAAGTTATTCAAACAAAAAAAGAACGAAAGTTTAATTGATAATCTCATAAGTATGAAACTCAACCAAAACAAGCGCTTTCAATAAATTTATACCACATGAAACGAACATTAGAGCATCTTCCCAGTCCAACATGTTGCGGCTTTATTTTTCAGATTTTTTATGGTAATTTATCATGAAATTCAAAACCTCGCCAACCGACTTGATACGACGAATCGTGAAAGATGTTCGCGGGCTTTCAACATTTTTGTGATGCTTCTTCATTTTTTTCTCGCATTCTGAACATTTCAATGTTCAGATGGAAAAATGAAAATTGAAAAATGACATCAGTCAGCATCTCACTTGATACCATCCGGCATTCACATCACGTGACACTCCCACGTGTGTTACGTCATAAACACGTGCTCTTCTTATTGAATTCTCTTCCCTCTCTCTCTCTCTTTCTCTCTTTCTCTCTCTTTTTGTTGTGTTTTTTGAAATCGTAAAACTGTTTGAAAATTTTATAACAGTAACAAGGGACGGAACGAAATTTGCGGAGTGTGGATGCGTTTCTATCTTACTTAACGACAATAATTTGAAGATGTTTTAGGAGAATAAAAAGCAAAAGATATCAGCCCAACATCACAAAATAATATTAAGGTGAACCTTACTTGCAAGCATCATCCGAATAAATCTCGCCATAATCATTAGCACCACCAACATAAGAATCATCATCATCTCAAACATCATCATCACAAACATCATCATCATCATCACAACAAACATCATCATCATCACAACAACTATCATCATCATCATCGTCACAACAAACATCATCATCATCTTCACAATCATCAAACCATAAACACAACATCATCATCATCATCACAATTATCATCATCTCAAAAAATTATCATAAACATAAATCATCATAGCAAATGTCCACCAAGAAGAGGCAATTATAATTTGTAAGCCACAGTCTTCATAAGGAAGAAAAAGAACTGGCAAATTAATATATACCCTCTATAAACCAGAAGCAGGGCAAAACAGACGAGGCACACCAAGTTTGATACACAAAGATAAAATTTAGCAACAGCTCGAACATATGAGCCTGGAGAATATATGAACCTGGAGAACATATGAGCCTGGAGAACATATGAACCCTTGGAGAACATATGAACCTGGAGAGCATATGAACCTGGAGAACATATGAACCTGGAGAACATATGAACCTGGAGAACATATGAACCTGGAGAACATATGAACCTGGAGAACATATGAACCCTTGGAGAACATATGAACCTGGAGAGCATATGAACCTGGAGAACATATGAACCTGGAGAACATATGAACCTGGAGAACATATGAACCTGGAGAACATATGAACCTGGAGAACATATGAACCCTTGGAGAACATATGAACCTGGAGAGCATATGAACCTGGAGAACATATGAACCTGGAGAACATATGAACCTGGAGAACATATGAACCTGGAGAACATATGAACCTGGAGAACATATGAACCTGGAGAACATATGAACCTGGAGAACATATGAACCTGGAGAACATATGAACCTGGAGAACATATGAACCTGGAGAACATATGAACCTGGAGAAAGACATGAAGAGCTGAACAAGCTTACAAAAGTTAGGAAGTTGTAGAAAAGTATTGTCGCACCTAAAAAAACCCTCCTGAAGATGATGATGGTGATGATGATGACAATGATGATCCCCATAAAGATCCCATTAGAAAGATTATCATTAAACAAACAACATCACCATTAAACATCGTCATTGTCATCATCATTACGAACATCACAAATACAAACACATCACAACATAATTTTTACAGATGACATCA
>NW_008705215.1:1144577-1152264 GCF_000326865.2 Helobdella robusta | reverse complement strand
TTACGTATGCAGACCGGAAATGGACGATCACGAAGGAATGCCAATCTATAGACGCCATTTTTAAAATGAATGGAAGATACATCTATCATTGTGTAGCGAGGTTATGAAAAATTGTCATGATACTTCGTATCTATGAAGTATCTATTCATTATATCCTACAAATCTTGTGATACGTTCATTCGTTTGTTCGTTCGTTCGTTCGTTCTTTCATTCATTCATTCATTCATTCATTCATTCATTCATTCATTCATTCATTCATTCATTCATTCATTCATTCATTCATTCATTCATTCATTCATTCATTCATTCATTCATTCATTCATTCATTCATTCATTCATTCATTCATTCATTCATTCATTCATTCATTCTTTCTTTCACTCGTTCATTCATTCATTCATTCATTCATTCATTTGTAAATTATAATACTTTGAAATTTCCCTATAAAAGCGTTGATGATGAGTAAAATCTAAATATGGTCTACACGCTTCACCATGAACAGAACACCAACGATTTTTTTATTAATTCTAATAAATTGGATAATAATTATAAAACTGCTGTCAGAAATATTTTGAAGCTCAATCGTAAACTCTCAAAGGCTAAAAATTCGGTAGATTTGATCAAACATTGCATGAACTATGGTCTGCACAAACAAAAACACACATACAAACACAAATAAAAATGACAGACGACAAACGACTGCGTTAAAAACATCGTTAAAATGTTACAAACATACGTAAAAAAGCAATACAAAACATTCAGACATTATTAAAACTACGAACACCACATGTTCAATTGTTCACATGTCACATGTTCATACATTAACATGTGAACATGTGAACGTGTGAACATATGAACACGCAAACATGTTAACAAGAAGCAAGCAGCATTTGGTTAGAGGGATGAAATTAATAGAAACAAGTCATTTCCTTCTTAGGCTTATTACCTACATTTGTTACATGCTTGTGTTTCCATTGTGTGTGTGTGTGTGTGTGTGTGTGTGTGTGTGTGTGTGTGTGTGTGTGTGTGTGTGTGTGTGTGTGTCTGTGTATATAAGCAAGTATGTTATATGCATGTAAGAGCACATGCATGAAACAGAAATCTCCCTCTTTATATTTGTGTGTTTATTTGTAATGTTTATTTTGTGTTTATTCTTCTGGTTATTTTGTTCACTTGTACATTCCTATTGAGCGCATGGGCAAAACGAAGTATCGACACTCAGATGCACCAATCAGTTCATGTACGTGCGTTACATACGGTTATTTTGTGATGTCTTTGTTTATTTATTTGTTTTTTTTAGAGTGCCAGTGTAAAAAATGTTAGAGGTGTCCTGTGTTTGAAACTTGAATCTTCTGGTTGTTTGTTTGTTTGTTTAATAATATCCCACTTCCACTCCGGCCCTTCAAAAAATCCAACTCCGGGTAAAAATTTACGACTCCAGACACCGGGTTTCGAATTCCAGAAAAATTTTCAACTCTTCTTATTATCACTACTAAATAAAAAATTATTTTAAAAAATACTTAAAATCAGTAAATGTAATTTTTTTTATAGTGAAATTAATTTATTTTTTATGATTTAAAGCATTCTGAAAAAATTATGTGATTTTATTCACATTATTAGCATTTATTTTCAGTGTTAATGATGATTGTTCATTGAAACAAAACTCAACATCAACATCACACAACACGACATAAACACACAATGTTAAAAAATTAAAAAAAAATTTAATTTTTTAAAATAAATAACATATTCCGGAGTCGAAGTTGGATAAAATAATCCGACTCCGACTAATCGTTAGCTCATGAGTCTGTTGCTGAAATTACTTATTCAATATTTTATTTTCGAAGTCAAACAGGTCTTATAATCAATAAAGAATTTGTTTTCATCAAAATTTTTCTATGATAATTTAATCAATATATCATTTAAAAATAGTTTTTTTCTAACATTGAAATATGTTTAAATAAAACAAAACAAACAATTTTCTTTACACATTATGATCAAACACACAAATTGACAACCGGCAGCTGCCAGATTTGAAAAACTTTTCATCAAATTCATCAAATTCATTGAATTTGTCATAAACGACTTGAGACAAAAACAAACTAAAAAATATATGTCCAGCCAATGTTTTAAAATACTCAAACCACATCTTGCATTTTGGATTTTTTCGAGCACTTCTCCCGGTGACTCTTAATTCTACTCGGTCACATATTCAGGCAAACTTTATGATCTTCTGCTGTCTATTAGATGCAAGATTTCAACCTAGCAGAATTTTTCACCTCTTCCATAAAACGATATAAATAAAATCAAAATTTTGATCGCTGTGAACATTTTTGTAGGCTCGGGAAGAAGCGGCACAAGGTTGGATGATGGTACATAAAAATATCTCAACCAAACTTTAAAAATTTTTGCTTGGTCATAAAAAAAACAGTCGATCCTGCATTGCCTTAGCTAAATGAAGAAACACTTTTTCAAATTATTCCGGTTGCGTCTATTTAATTCTTCTTTTATTCTTCTTTTGAGACGTTTCAAATCTCTAAAAACATAAACATGACATTTTATTTAGACGAGAACTGTTTTTGAATGATGATGTTAAAGACTCTTCAACCAGTTTGTTTTATATTTTAACGTTGAACTTCGTTGCCTTCATTTCATTTTTCATCACCGGCAACGAGCCACACTAGAAGTGGAGGCTTTTGTTGCGCTTCAGTTGGTGGGATGTCCCTCCATTGCATCGTTACTTAAGTGGCCTTGCAAGCCTTTTGGGTTTCTGGTTATACTTTAAATAAATATTATAAAAATTTGCAACCAGTTTGATGTAGGTGAGTTGCAGCTGATGCTTGTTAAGTATTCCCTGTTANAAGCAAGATATTGGGCTCTCAAAATTAGACTGTTTCCAACAATATCAGCAATATTTTGTCCTTCANTAAAGCGTATGTCTAATATATAAAACTTTAGTATGTGACCGTGTAAATATAAATTTTGTTTAGCGTACAGCATGCAAGAATTGCGTGTTGCAGGTTGAAAATATTGTATGGTATTGCACAAACATTGTGTGGGATGCCTTAAAAATGGTATGTACGAACATTGTATGTTGTACAGTACAAACATTGTATGTTGTACAATACAAACATTGTATGTTGTACAGTACTGACATAGCATTTTAAACAAGTGTTTCTTCCGTCTTTCAGTTGTGTGACCGCATGAATTCATAAATAGGATTGCTTATTGATTCAATTAGCAATTGTTTAGTTGTGTCGATTGCATTTTTTTATCGTCGTATTGTCTTCTTCTTCTTCTTCTTATTATTATTATTATTATTATTATTATAAAATCAAAAAATTACAAACAATCGAAATACGAAAATAACTTGAAATTGTGTTTAAAGGCTGACTTTAAAAACAGTTTAATTGTTTTGAAAACATTTGAAATCACCCCGATTGGCTTTTTTAATGTTTTAAACTTGTCTCTAATTAAAAATTCATGGCCGATTACATTTATTAACAAATTAACTTATACAGTTATTAAATCGACGTATGCCATTTATTGCGATAGAAACAATCCGTAACCAATTTGAATATTTTACCGTTTTGCACTTGTCATAGATAATGAGCATTGTGGTTTTATTGAATATTAGTATATATTTTAATTATTCTATTTTCTTCCATTCATTAGATTGACTTTGATTGAAATAAAAGAGTTTCCATTTATATTATAATTATTAAATTATACTTTATAGTCTATTAACCCAATAATCAACAGGACTCGGCTATTTTCAATTTAATATGTGAACGTTTTTAAAATAAAAACACATGCTGACAATAAGTAAACCGGAAAAGCCCAAGATACCTTTTGAAAAAAATTTTGATACCATTATTATAAATATCATAACTATCAGTACATTCATCACCATCATAAACAACATCACCATCATCATCACCACAATCAACAGCCGCAGGAACACCACCATGGTGAGTGAATGAGTGGGTGATTGAGTGAGTGAGTGAGTGAGTGAATGAGAGAGGACTTTAATCGGCATCTACGTGAACAAGTCCTCCTGTGCACAACTTTAATTTTCCGATTAGAAGTTGTTGGTCAGCAAGGGATGTGTGGTCTCCAGGGATTTCATCCCACACATGGCTCTCTACTCTACGTCTGCTCAAATGCTTGTCTGTGTTTGTTTGTGTGCTTCTGTGTGCTGCTCTGGGCTTGTGTGTGATGCTTGTGTGTGTGAGTCCGTGCGTTTTTTAAGTAATGGCATACTTGAGCGTGTTTGAGAGTGTATTTGTGTTTTGACGTTTGTGTGTGTGTGTGTGTGTGTGTTTTGTGTGCTTCAGTTTTTGTTCATGTTTTCACAAGCCCGTATTTAATTATTTCACATTCAACTAATAACAGTAAGTTGTTCAATGATGATTTTTTTGAAAATTTTAATTTTATTGCTAATGAAAACTTATTCGAGGAAAATATTTTATCGACGTTGCTTCCAATTACGATGAAAGGAAAATCTGATGCAGAGTTGGACGTGTCAGCTTCCTGCTAATTGATTGGTCAGCTGAGGCATCACCTTCTGCCCTGACCTCAACAAAGATTTTAACCTTACAATATCGAGCTTTCTCGATTATTCGTGAAACAAGAATGCTAAAATTGCGTGAATTGCACTGAACTGGCTCACCAAATAATGTTACAAAAATTTAATATTATTTTTAGACAAGTTTGATAGCGAATAGATATTTAAATGAAACTTTGTACGCAATTTTTCAAAAGAGTTTTTTGTTAAACAGAAAATGTATATAAATATTTATATGTAGATAATATATAAATAAATGTTTTAATTATAATGTTTGAGTACATAGTTAACTAAAATTGAGAAAAATAACTTTGAATAACAAATCTACTTTACACATATTTAAAAATCTCCATCAAACCCCATCAAAATATTTCCCGCCAGACCACTGGGATATAAAATTTCCGCCCTTCTTATTCACAACACGTTTTCATTTCAATATTACTCACTGCCTGGTCCATTAAATATTTCAATGTAGCCAGTGATATCTACCAAGCGAAAATGTTTTGTATTATTTCTGAAACTTCTAAAAACTGTTAGAATGATTTTTTATTCTTCGAAAAATCAGGATCTGACAGACGCAGAAAATGTTACAGCATGCAAGGCAGTAAGATAATATAAAATGGCAGCAAAAAAATAAATGAATAAATAAATAACGGAGAAAGAAAAATGTTTAAACATGAAAAGTATTGAAAATAAAATAAAGTAGTAGTATATTAAGAAGGCAAATTAATGAAGTAATTTATCGAGCAGTTTCCAAGTTTTGATTTCCATTTCAACACGCCCACCAGTGCTCTTGTTCCATTGAATGTGTTTTTATTAATGGATCAGAAAAAGGAGGATTAGTGACCGACAACGAGGAAGAATATTTTATTCAGCCACATTCCAGCGATCTTCACGACAATATTTGAGATCTGCGATGGAATTGAATGATCAAATATTGGAACGTATTTCATTGGACTGAAATGATGGCTCGGACATTGGGGCTGCAAAGTGGAGGATTATGCGACGAACGGCGCTGCAGCGTGTCACACACGACGACGACAACACCTTTCACGCGTTGGCTTGTATGACCTGATTTATCGAGGTCTCGTGTCACGTGATTGTTACTTGTGTTTTCATTGGGTAGAGCTTGACCTAGATTTACTCACTAATTATCGACCATTATTCTGGCGACTGAGTCGGGTGAAATGTACAGGTGTGCGTGTGTTTGTAAACATGTGCGCGTCTGTGTGCTTGTTCGTCTTCTTTGAAATGTTTGCCCATTTCAATTTTAATTGTAAATAAATCCATTTTTACTAGCATCACGTATTATAATGCGCCGACATTAGCAAACTTGTCTGACCATATGAAATCTTATTCTCGTCATGTTTGAAAAAATTTTAAAGTCTCAATTCAACATCGATGAATGTGAACGTTTCTATATAAGAATTGAAATCATATTGACTTCGTTGGTTCAACGCCAGTAGGCAGCATGTGCCTCTATAGAGCGGTGCACGGTTCGTTACAAAATAACAGGGTGAAGATGAAAGACTGACACGCATAACGACACACGCACAATGCACAAGTCTTGCACATTTTAATCTTTTTTAAACAAAAAATTGACAAACTAACATGGAGTAAAATTATTCTTATAAAAAAAATTTAAACTAGGATGTTAAAAAATATGAAAAAAGAATGAAACGTAAAACAGTCAAATAAGTGGAGAAATAATGAAATATAGGAAGAAAGAAGGCAATACGCGAAGCAAATAAGATATACACGCGAACGAAGCAAACAAATAAAGGACGAAATGTTGCATCAATATTCCTAATCACGTTCCTAATATTCTCACGACCATTAACTTCGGTTGCAGCGAAACTCTGCAAACATGTGAGCGCTCGTTGGCCATCTCAAATCATCCACCACCGTATAACAGACCACTTATTCCCAGTGCAAGATTGTTCTGACTGACCAACCCGAGCGTGATCGGCCATGTATGGCTGGCTAAAAACAAGTTACGAAATAGCCGAGCAAAATTAAATGGAAAAGTGAATACAACATCATTATTACATCATCATCAACAAAACATCAACATCAACAAAACATCAACAAAACATCAACACAAAATCTAAGAACACAAATAATATTATTGCCAGTAGTTACAAAATGAAAATCAAATTTTTTGTCGAGATAACAAATGACATTAAGCAAGTTATTATCCAATAAACAATAAAATCTTTGCTTGAAGATCATTCCTTGTATATCATGAAACTCGAGAGTACAGATGTATATCATGATACTGAACAGTACACATGTGTATCTTGATACTGATCAGTACATATACATGCATATGTATCTTTAACACTGACAGTACAAACACGTGTGTGCTGGGCACCAAATAGCACACATGCACCCTGCATGTCTATTCAGTATCACACATGGAGATGTTTGATATTCAGGAGCGTAAGCTTGAACTCCACAATAAAGATCACCAGCAAATAAGTGTTGAAATTTATGTTGAGGGCTTAGTTTTACTGATGTTATTCGTTGAGAAGTTGTTGTTAATGTCATTGACTGTTGTTTGCGATGTTGTTGTTTGTTATGTTGTTGTTTGTTGTATTGTTGTTCGTTTTCCGACATCTAGTTTCATCCCGACCGTTGATGACGTCACTTAAGTTTCGTTAGAACAGATAAAATCCTGATCGCTGACGTGAACACCGCGAGAACCAATGGTTATCATTTGCATCATCTAACGTCATCTATAATTATCATCATCATCGTTGCCGTAGTTCTATAGTGACCATGGAAGAATTAGTTGAACAGTGACCATGGTTGACAATCAACCAACCAACCAACCAACCAGCCAACCAAACAACCAGCCAACCAACAAACCATCCATCCACCTAACCAACCAACCAACCAACCAACCATCTAACCAACCAACCATCTAACCAACCAACCAACCAACCATCTAACCAACCAACTAACCAACCAATTAACCATCCAAACAACCAACCAACCATCCAACCAACCAACCAACCAACCATCCACCTAACCAACCAACCAACCAACCATCTAACCAACCAACCAACCAACCATCTAGCCAACCAACTAACCAACCAATTAACCAACCAAACAACCAA
>NW_008705215.1:1139950-1144285 GCF_000326865.2 Helobdella robusta | reverse complement strand
ATCATCATCATCATTTTAATCGTAATAATCATCATCTTCATCATCACCATCATCATATCATCATCACCATCATCATCATCTTCTTCTTCTTCTTCTTCTTCTTCATCATCATTTCATCATTTTAATCTTAATTATCATCATCATCTTCATCGTTGACATCATGACCCTCATCATCATCATCTCACGTATCACTTAAAAATAATAACCCCAAGATCCTGGCTATAGTAGCGATCTACCAGAAAATATCAGAAACTCCTTCAGTCGGTCCGACAAACTTGGCATCGCACTGAATCTTTCCATTGGAGCGTGATCCTTCAAATCGTGTTTTATATATTCATTCATTTATTTGGCTATTCATGCATCTAATCATTCAATCAATCTTATTTAACCAGCCATTTAGACATATTTAAATAAAAGCCCAATGTCATTCGATCGATCGATTTCAGTTGTATGTATGGTACAAATAGTTTATCCTATGTGTCATATATTATTTTAATGTAAAAAAAAATGAAAAAAATATGTGAGAGATGAATGATTGAGTGAAGTGGTGAGATGATGTATTATTAATATTGCAGAAGAACGCCAAGAAATCAGATTATTCTACCGAGGGGTTATCACTGCCGACACTGTCTGAAAATCAACTCCATCTTTCGTATTCAGAGCACGATCGCATTTGCACCGTAACTTTAATGGATGGCCTTGCTTGCCTTCTATATTTCTTCGTATGTATGCGTCTTTATATCTGTACATGCGTCTTTATATCTGTGTGTGTGTGTGTGGTGTGTGCGTGTGTGTGTTTATACAATTGTCTGTATTTGTGTGTATTTTCTGTATGTATGTGAGTGTATCTATACGAATGAGTTCATTTCTTTGCGTATGTGTTCATAGCTTCACTTATATCGGCATGACCTGTGTATCTGTGCGTATTTCTGTAGTCTTGCTGCTTATGTGTGTATATTTCGCTACTTGAATTTTTAAATATTTCTACGTTTGTATCCTTCTACATGAAGCACAAGTAATTAATACTTCCACGTGTGTGTTTATTAACATTGCATGCATTTGCGTGGTCCCAACTCTGCAAACACTCACTTTTCTATTTTTAATTTGACACGATTGCAATTATTAAAATGTTTGTTGTTATAAATTACTAAAGTTATTCAATAAATTGTTTCAGTGCAAATAATTTCATTGGAACGTTCGTAGGCGGATGAGTTTGAACATGAAAGCTTCCCGTGATGCTGCAGCAGAAAACAAAACAAATTAATAAATAAACGATGAACATAACAAGCAACAAGTGTTAGAAGGAATAATCAAACGAGTAACTAAAGAACAAAAGAACAAGAAAGTGAGAAAAACCAATGAATGAACGAACACAAAACGCATAGAAAAAGAATGAATGAGCGAACTAAAAAACGAATGACGGAACGAAGGAACGCACGCAGACGTAGAGCGACTTCCTTGAGACGTCATAACAGCTGTCAAAATAATCGAATTACATTTCAAAGATGAGCAGATCGATGTGACAAATGCCTCTGAAAATTCTCCGCACTCGCCCACACAAACGCAGACAAACATACAGCACCACACGCGCGTACAGACAGCACTTATTGGCATTAAATATAAAATTATACTTTTGCAATTGTAAATCAAACTTCTTGAGTAGCATCACCAGTTATAATGAAGTAAAACGTGTTTTTTTGGTTTTCAGCCTCCTTATAAAGTTTTTATGTTTTTAATTTAATTCAATACTTTCTTGAATTCGTGAGTTGAATCATTTCGCAGGTCTCCACAAGTTTGAATGCATGCTACTTGATTTGTTATACAATTTTTATTTGTTTTGATTATTCTTTAAAAACATGAATAGCTTCAATTATTTTCACTGTAAACCCACGCCATGCCGAATGATTCGTGCTGGTACTAACTTCAATTGATTTCTCTTCTTTCAATCTCTCAAAATTTGCGTGTTAAACATTTATTCCTTTGAATTCTATTTTAATTTGATCAGATGAATTCGTTGCAAAACTACAATTACCAGTGTGAGGTTTTTTTTTACAATTTTTTACACATTTCGGAGTTGTTTAATAAGTTGAATAATGAAAATAATGTGATTGTTTTTTCTGAAATGTTTTTCTTTCAATTGATCGTTAAACAGTTGTCAGTTTAGGAAAAATCCATAAATTAGGGACGATGAAGAATGCAAGATTGGAAAGATTTTTCAGAACAGAAGTTGAAACTGTCTGCATCCAACCACGTGCAATTTAAAAATAAGCATGCAATATCATCACACACACACACACACGCACACACACACACGCACACACACACACACACACACACACACACACACACGCACATCTTCACACATTGCTTAATTCTTCGTAACCTGACTATTGACGACTGAATGAACTTTCTAATAAATGAACTTTTTAATATATAGACATACAAATATAATTTTGCGTATTACATTAATAGGTTGAATAATGAAAATAGCATTACAATACGTAAAATCGAGTGTATATGTGCTTTTATGTGTGTATGTGTGCTTATATGTGTGCTTGTGTGTGTGTATATGTTTATATGTGTGTTGTGTGTGTGTTCAGGACTGTGTAGCCGTGCGTGTTTATGGCCCATGGCCTAATATAACATGTTGCGGGTTAGTACAAATAGGCGGACAATGAACGGTGATTGAATATAAGTCCTCTTTTGTTCAATTAGACCTCATCATACGTGCACTGGCACATACCTCTGGGTTATACAAATACATACATGTACATACTATATGTATTATTTGTATCTATATATATATATGTATATATGTATATATTTATATATATATATATATATATATATACATATTTATATTTATCGCGTCATTAAATGCCGTTCACCAAATGTTTTTTTTCATCATATGAAATTGAGGAGGTGAACAAGGGGGAGATTTTTTGAAAAGGTTTGTAGCTGATAACAATCTGTCCGTTCTTGATGTAAGAAGCACCGCTGACAACAATTGAAGATTGTTGTTCGTTATTTTGTCAGGACTCCTTAAAACTTGGGCAACATGATGGAGACGAACACGTCATCAATTCAATGAATCCCAACACTTTAAATTAAATGTTTCATTGTTAATTTGCAGTTTCTTCATTGAGGACTTGCTTTTTCGCATGTTTTAAGGATTGTTAGTTTGAATAGCCATTGAATGTTTTGTCTATTTTGTTTGATTTTCCTACAGCTGGTCTCAATTTTTTTTTCGCTTATGAATTTTATACTAATTAACAGAATTGGTGAATTTTGTCAGTGTTGCGATGAATGTAACAAACAATTTACCTGGAGTGGTCAATCTAACGGCAAAATATGAGAGTTGTTTTATGATCATTTTCATTTTTTTCTTCATATGAGTTTAACAAATCCTATTATTTTTGTTGATTAAAATTTTAATATTTGTATACAAAAATTTTTATTTAATTGAATTTTATGTTCTGAAACAATATTTTGCAAAATCATGTTAGATAATTATAAAATCATCTATCATACATTTTGACACCAGGGGCTGTCCATAAATGATGTCACGCTGGATTTGAAATTTTTTGACTCTCCGCCGCCCTGTCACAAACTCAAACCATCACAAATGTTAGAACCCCATGTCACAGCTTCTTGACCCCTCGTTCTTCTCTTGAAAATTACAATTTAGTTGTAACGACTTTAATTAATTTTTCGATGCGTTTGAAGTTTTTTTAGTGAAATTTTGTCAATTGTTTTTTATTTACAGTAGAAAATAAAACAGTGCAAAGCAAGAAGGGATGTCACACAAGCTTTCACCCTTTCCACCCTTTACAATGTGCCACAAACTTTTGGACCACTTTCCACTCAAAGCGTGGCCTCCTTTGCAGAAAATCTCATCATAAAATTATTGTACAGTCCCAAACAAAAACAAATTTTCATAAAAATTTTCTTGATGGCAACTGTAAACGGCACTTTTTATTTATTATTAATCTATTTTCGACTTATCGTTAAAAAATTTTCAGACTCTGTATTATTATTTTATAAAAACTTTTCTTTGAAAAGTTTATAATTAAAAAATTGTTTTAGAAAAACTCTGGGTTAAATGTATTTATCTTTTCCTGTTATTTTTTTGGTGTTTTAAAGTTGTATGCGTCACCTACCGATTAAAAAACAATTCTTCAAAACACTGTCGGAGGAGTGTTTCCAGCATTTTTAAATGTTTTAATTTAGAACGGAAAATGAATAACGGAGTAAGAAGGTTTAAGCATGGAAAACAAAATTTAAAAAACGAATAATTAAATTAATCATTTAACTAATTATTTATTTAACTAATTA
>NW_008705215.1:1136819-1139700 GCF_000326865.2 Helobdella robusta | reverse complement strand
CATATCCTGATAAGCTGATTGGGTGGCAACTAGATAGTTACGTTCACTTCTTGACGGAGGTTGTGAGTAGTTTGGTTGGTTGGTGGTGGTGGTGGTAGAGGGTGGATGACGTGGCTAGCGGGGTTAGGCACATTTTTAAAATACCGACCCCGCTTACATTTCCGCTTCTCTTTCAATATCACCAACTACTGCAGTTCATTACTTCACCACGCTCAGCGCCGTGTTTACCAATAGGTTGAAAAAGCTGGAGTCTAGGATGGAAAATTTTATGGGGTGTATATATATATATATATATATATATATATATATATATATATGCATGAAAGTTTGTAATGGACTTTGCTGATTATACAATTGCATGGCTGGAGATATGGTGCCACAATGAATTACAACACAATTATATTATCGGTTTGTGAAAGGTTGGTCACCAAATACAGCGGTGTTTGTTGTTCAAACATGAGGTTAATAATTCATTTCAGGTTTATATAATTTTCATTATTGCCAACATCTGCAGTTTGATACGTTTTAGTATTTTTTTCATGAAACAAA
Source organism: Helobdella robusta (assembly GCF_000326865.2). Taxonomy (NCBI): domain Eukaryota; kingdom Metazoa; phylum Annelida; class Clitellata; order Rhynchobdellida; family Glossiphoniidae; genus Helobdella; species Helobdella robusta. Next base: position 1,139,151 of record NW_008705215.1, on the reverse strand, counting down.
ATATCCAAAATTTTTTAAAATAGTTTTCCAAATTGTACTACAATTTCACAAGTTTAATTATTCTAATAGCTCCAGTTATGCTTATTCAATTTAGTTAATTAATTAATTAATTAGTAAATTTACATTAGAATAAACAAAATCAAATCTATATTTACAGTTTCCAGCATCTTTTTTATCTTGCCGCCTATCAATTGGCCTGGAACACCTCACCAGTCTCCAATAAATATATCATTCCGATGTTTCATTCAGATATTTCTGCTTAGTTTTCTCAAACTACTTCCTCTGCACAGTTTTGACTGACGCCCGAAAATAAAAAAAATAGGCCATCGAAGTTTGAAATGACATTCGTAACTTTCCCCCACTCAGCATTAAGGAAGTCTTTTTTGAACAATTTCAGAAGTTTTATTTTATAAATATGTTATTATAATATGTCATAAAAACATTACTATTTGAGTATTTTGTACAACTTATATATGGTTAAAATTTAAAAGCTTATTTATCTCTGCTTCCCAAAATTATTGTTTTTAATTATTAGAAGACGCTTTTGAGCATCATATTATCAACTGCTCAATATTGCTGATCCCCATATATGTTGTTCTATAAGTATGATTCCATGTGAGATCTATCGAACATTAAATAATTTCATTGAAAAAATTTGTGTAAAGTTAAAATAATGATTTATATTTGCATTGATGAACAAAGGTCATGTTTAAAAACGGATTAGAATTTGAAGCCATCAACCACCTTTAGAGTAGTTTAATTTATTGTAATAATAATAATAATAATAATAATAATAATAATAATAATAATAATAATAATAAGCTGAACTGACCTTATCTAGAAATTTAACGATTAATTTTGCAATAATTTGTTAATTTTTTTCTAACCAATCATTCACCTTGGAAATGATTAGGAGTCAAAAATACCCCAACATCATGTTTATTTATATTCAGTACAACGATGGAATGTGATAATTTAAGTGAAAAAACGGTTGAAATACCAAGGCTGAAATTCAACTTTGTCAGTGTCGGAACATTTTCAGTTTGAGGGCTTATTCTTATTTTTAAAATCCTGTGGAATTAGCTCTGCTACCTGTAGGATAGGCATCCATATATAATTCGAATATAGCCTAAAATAATTTTATTTGTTTATTCAAAAAATGCCAAAAAGCATGAATAAAATCGAAGAAACATGTGATAAAAAAAAATGAAGAACACCTGGTTGACTGGAGGCAAACAAAAAACTTTTTAAAAAAAGCATTTCAAAGCGTATTAATATATAATTTTAAATAAATAAAAAAATAGAGAGATGTGTATGTGTGTGTGTGTGTGCATGTGAGTGTGTGTATATGTGTGTATGGTGTGTGTGTAAAAATTATCTGTCTTTTTAAAGGTTAGTGTTTATTTAAATTCAATTATTTATTTATTTATTTATTGTATGTTTCTAAATTTTTGAATAATTGTGCACATTTTACACACACATAAAAATCTATAAATTCAAATATACATACTAAACATTTATAAATATTTATAAATATTTATGAATAACTTATAAATAATTAAATACGTATATATGTACGTAAAAACAAAATAATTTTTCAAAAAGAGATGATCTCCATTGGAATTCAAAACAAATGTTTGTCGTCGTCACGCAAGCACACCAGACAAAAAGTGAACAATTCAAACAGATTCAAATATAACACATGGAAAGCCAAATAAATAATTTATAAAACAAGCAAACAAATGAAATCAATTTGTTAGTCAATACATTTAAAAAAGAATTAAAATAAAATGAATAATTATTCAAACATACCCTCTATAAAGCAAAATCAACATGGCTATAAACAAACACATGAAGTTTATGTAATGTAATGAATATATGTAATGTATATTTATAACTTCATCAAAGAAGTTTGCTATGAGGACCAAACAAGAATTCAACAGAATGACTAAACAACATTTTAAATAAAGCTGCAGATCTGTTAAAAAAAAACAAGCGTACAGGCAAAAATATTGATGAATAACAATTTTATAAAAGTTTTGAAATAAATTTACTTCATGAACATCAAATGAAGGAACAACAACAGACTTAACAATGGTGTGCTGATGTAATCATGTTCGTCATGAGGATGTTGATGATGTGATGATGTTGGTGATGTTAGTGCATATTGAAGAAGATGATGTTGTTGACATACTAATGATGAAAGACCATGACCGCACTAGATTAGCATTAAATTAAATAATTTGGTTTTATAAGTGTGGATGAGATGACTTCACAGAATTGTCGAGATTCATGTCTTTGCTGTGTTATTGTTCGGATGCAATTTAATTTC
>NW_008705215.1:1123404-1134269 GCF_000326865.2 Helobdella robusta | reverse complement strand
TCAATTTTTCAGTAAATGGCTGCGAAATTTTGTTGAAGAAGAAATTGGCGATGGTGTTAACGCTTTCTGGGGTGGTCTTTGTGATGAGGTTGGTGGTAGGGGGGACGAGTAGGGGTGGTGAAGCGTGAAAGAAGAGTCTACCTGCAATTCAACAAAGATTTTTAGTGATTAATTTCTTTTTTGAGAGAGAAAGATTTTTGACAATAACTCATTTTATTTAGAACACTGTAATGACGCTTCAACACAGGCGTCACCAGCACCAAAGATTGACCTCTCATCATTGACACAACACCGTCAGCAATACAAACAACGTTCTCTTCATATAAAATGAATTAGCAGCCAACAATAACAACATCAATAAGTACATCATCATCAACAACATCACAACAACAACAACAGTATCAGCAACAACATCAGCAACAAACCTCCTCCCCATCTTCCCGAACTTCTTTCATCTTCATCCCATGCAAGTCCCCCAACCCCGCCCCATCTACGGTGTACTCCTTTTTAGTCTTCCGCCCAAATTGATCGGTACACCACAAATAATTTTTTTCTATCCCACTACCAAACCACCCACCATCATCATCATCATTATCGTTATTGTTATCATTATCACCACCATGACCGTTGTCAGCCTCTGTACCTATCCGGTGATAAGTTGGACGAGATGGTTTTGAATGGTTTGCTATTTTATAATTGGTTGTAATGTTTACAGGACTAGTTTCGATTGAATAAAATATTGATTGCTGGCTTGTAATTGGATGAATGTTGAGGGATGGCTTGTGATTGGTTGAATTGTTAGCGGATGACTGATGATTGGATAGACGTTTGCTAATGTGACACCTTGAATTGATGTTAATGGAAAAATAGTTAGTTCATTTGATGTGGCAGGGTAAATGCTGTCTGAGTTCATTTGGGTATGGGTGATGATTGGATGAGCGGTTCCTAGGGTGATATCTGGCTGAGCGGTGATTGGATGAGTGTTTGACCTTCCAAGCACTCCCATTTTGACCTTTAACCTCTTCCTGCGACTGCTCGTCGTCGAGATGTTGCTCGTGCTCGGACAGGAACTCGTCTCTGAGTCACTTGACTGATGATAATGATGATGATGGTTACGATAATGATGATGATGGCAAAAAAGTGTTAATGACAACAATAATTTTAATAAAAAAAAGATGATTTTTATTGATGGTGTCGTTGCAAGCTAGGATGGTGAAGGAGCTGGAAATGAATGAAGATGAAAAGTTAGTAGCACGGATGATGGCAATTAGGTGATGGACAACCGCGTAATAACGAGTGAAATTTTTGTAGAAGTTGGTAGCACATCAATGAAATCTTTCCTAAAAACTTTTTAACAAACAAGTTAAGAGCGTTAACATGGAGGACAACGTGCGCAGGCAAGCGTTGATTTAGTGAAATTATTAAGAACAACACGAGCAACATCAGCCACGCCAACTGACGACAACTGACGTAAAATGAGCGAATGCATTTCATCTTCTTGAACCTCTTCTTGTAAATCTTGCTGCCGATGCTTAAAATTTGTTGAAAGTTTGTTGCCGATTGTTGCAGCTGCAGAAACAAACATAAATGATGGCGCTTCGTTGTTGGCGTGCAACTCTGCAACAGTCTGTAGACGTTGCTCCTTCTGTTCAGAGAGGTGATGACGGTGATGATGATGTAATGATGATGATGATGTGATGATGATGATGGTGATGATGATGATGTGGTGATGATGGGATGATGATGATGTGGTGATGATGTGGTGATGATGTGGTGATGATGTGGTGATGATGGGATGATGATGATGATAACGCATGTATTTCACACTATTGTTATTATTAAATAGAAATCGCCTTTCAGTGAAACAGCGCACTAAATATGTATATTAAGGGTTCGACGACTTCCATTCAAATGACCTCATTTCTGGGGGTCCTGGAACTTCGAATAACAATAACACTGTGGGCGACCGTGATGATGATGATGATGATGATGATGATGATGATGATGATGATGATGGTAGAGGTGATGATGATAGCAATGATGAAGGCAATGATGATGATGATGACGATGATGATGGAGGCCTAATAAAGACAGCGCACAGCTACTCACACGTTAATTGGTAAATATCTCTGTCCCGCCATCACGTGAGCAATGTAAGTTATGACGTCATCATCACCGTCATTTTTGTTGTCGCTGATGTGAGTGTTGAATTTGGAAGATGGTGATGAGGCCGGAAGTGGCGGACGATGTGATGTTGGAGCTTGTGCTGCTGTGTTGCAGTTGATGCTGTTGAGTTTACTGTTAATTATGCTGTTACATGCGTTGTTGCGATTGTTGATGTTTTTGTTGTTGTGATTGTTGATAATGTTGTTGTTGTTTGGATTGTTGTTAAATGTGATGTTGTGTATAATGTTGATATTGTTGTTGTTGTGGTTGCTGCCGTTGTTGTTGTTGTTGTTGTGATTGTTGATTTTCTTGTGATTATTGTTGTTGTTGTGATTGTTGTTTTTGTTGTTGTGATTGTTGTTGTTGTTGTGATTGTTGTTGTTGTTGTTGTTTCTCCTCAACGTAACGAAATGTAGTTGGTTGTAACTGACAACAGCTGACGGGGGGCGATGAACTGTAAGAAGAAACAAAATTATCACAAATGCAACCAGCAGTGCTTTCAAAATTCATCTAAAAAATTTGAAATCCACGTTGCAAAGTTCCCAACAGCAGCCATCTCAAAACATTAAAACAAACCTAAACACTCAACAACATCATTATCATTAACAAAAACATTAAAATCATCATCAACACCGTCAACAACAACATCATCATCATCAACACCATCAACAACATCATCATCAACAACAACATCATCATTAACAACAACACGACAACAAACCTTCTTCATACAACAAGACACCTGCTTGTTGTTGTTGTGGTTGTTGTTGTTGCTGCTGGTGGTGGTGTTGTTGGTACATGTGGACGGTGATGAGTGAGTGAGCAAATTCTTTTAAAAATGGAAAGAATGAAAAATTATCAAAATGAGGACATAATTTTAAAAGAGTTCACCTAAGTTCTCCGCGTCACCATCATTATCGTTAATAATTCAATCATCAGCGTCACCATCTCAATGACAAAATCATCATAATCATCATCACCAATTTTTTCATCAAAATCATCATCATCGTCGTCGTCGTCATCATCATCATCATCATCATCATCATCATTTTTTTCATCATCATTATTATCATAATCATCATCAACATTTTTTCCATCATCGTCATCATCATCAATATCATCATCATCGTCGTCATCATCATCATCATCCTGCTACCTTGTTTGTCACGCATAACAGAACGCAACACATCAAAAGCTTCATTGGCGTTCTTTACAAAACATCCACCTCTTTCACTTCCGGTGATTGTATCGTTGTTGTTGTTGTTGTTGATGTTGTCGTTATTGTGGTTGTTGTCGATGAGTAAGTTTTCTTTTCCCTTAAAATCATCTGTAAAATTTGTAAATCAAATTTCGGAAACTTTTCTAAAAGCAATAATTCACGAGCGAACTCAAAAAAATTTAAACAGAGCAACAACTAAACAACGAGACTAACAAAAACATCAACACAAACAAGAAGCCGAAAACAGCGATGAAGACCACGAAATGTCTCAGCAACTTGCCTATCAACAAATCATTCCTAAAGTCATCAGTGAATTCATGGGCTGAAATTTTGATGTTGTACATGATTTGTGTGTTGCTTGACTGCATGGCATCCAACAAAACAAACAACCAGATGATTGCGTAATGTATCAGTCCATATTCTTCAGGGTTATATTCATCAATGAAACCGTTGTTTACAGTTTTAGTTGAGTTGTTGGTGCTGTTGATGTTGTTGTTGTTGTTGTTGATGTTGTTGATGCTGTTAATGTTGTTGATGTTGTTGATGTTACAGTTTTGGCTGCTGTTGTAGATGTTGTTGTTATTATTTACGACGTTGGTTTTAAATTGTTCGCTAGTATTGTTGTTGTGGTTGTTGATGTTGTTGAGGTGGTGATGAGGCCAACCAAGCGTCATTGAGAAATCGTCTGTAAAACAAAAATTTGTAAATGTTCGTGTTTGTGGGTTATTAAACCATTTGTAGTCAGCAATGGCATAAAGCAAAGCACTCCGACTCCGAGTAGAAATTTCTGAGTCCTGGTTCCGACTCGCAGAATTTTTTTTTTAACTTTTGCATTATAACTTCACCTTATTATCACCTCATCATCTCTACGAATTTATTGACATATTTAACATTTGTTCTCAGTGTTTTAGACAATTGCATATTGCTATAAATATTTATTTTCCAAAAACACGAATGAAGAGAAATAATAATTTTTTTTTAAATCAAAAACGTTGTTCGGTGTCGGATGAAAAAACGGACTCCGACCGACTCCGAGCTCTTAAAAAATTCCGACTCAGGCAAGAATCTCCGACTCGACACTCCGGACATCACATCGACTTTTTCGTAATTTTTTCAGTTCTCTATGCTGATGTTTTTAATGATTTTGTTGTAAGCAGTCTGTTTGTCTTTAACTGATTTCCAACAGTTTTCTGTTGCAACCCACTTCCCACGGGCCTTTCTCTTTTTGTCTTTCTTCATTGACATGCATACAACAACTGGAGAACTTGCAATTTTTTCTATTTTCGATTTTTAACAAATAATCTTTTGTTTTTTCCAAAAATCACCGTTACTAGTTATAAATTGCTTAAGCAAGCGAACCAGCCGTAATTACTTAATTATGTTTTTTCAATTCAATTTAGAATTATTTGATGTTTACATTTTTGCCTCAAACAAAAAATCTTTTGTTGACTTGTTAATTTCATTTTTCACCGTATCTATTATTTTTTCATTAGTTATATTTTCAAAGAATCTTTTTCATTTTTGAATTGTTAAGAGGGTTTGTAAATGAACGTGCATTGTGTAGTCATCTATCTTTAATTTCATTTTTGTTTTCTCTTAGAGACGTTTCAATTCATGTCTTCCATAATGTTTGACATGTTTGTTATTAGGGTAATTTATTCACATTAATTTAATTTCCTAACATGACATGTACTTTCAATACGACTAACATGATGACAACATCAGCATAACTATAACATCAACGTAACCACAACGCGACAACAACAACATCACGTGACAACAACATCACGTGACAACAACAACAAGACACATAAATACCATCCCCATAGAGCACGTAACAGGAATCGAACCCTTGCAGTAGAGCTTTCAACACACTGGCCACACTCTCCATACATGTCTCAACCTGCATTTGTACAAAAGATGGCGTTGTTTGTTTTGAAAAATATTCAAGTGCAACAATTAACGTGACAAAAATAAACTATTTTTGTTACGATCATTTTTTTATATGAATATTTTCATGTAAATTGAAACGTTTTATAGTTTAAACTGAATTAAACTATAATAAATTGTTAATTTCAACTATTTCATTTCAATGCCCGCCTGAATAATATTGGTCGTCCCATTGATCTAATGAGGCGATTGAACTCCAGCCAAATGTTCACATGCATCGTGTTGGGGGATGTATCTCTCATTATGCTGGATTGCTTCACGCACACTCACCCTGCACAATTTAGTCACTTGAGAGGTGCAGCATTGAAGTTTTTAAGAAATTTAAATTTGCACCAAACTGCTGTGAAACTAACTCCAAATTGCTAGCAAGTAAAAGTCTTAATAACTTTCAAAATGTTAAAAATTGTTAAATAACACTCCCCCCCAAATCTATTTTAAATATTTGCCTTTGACATATTAGCGCTAACTCATTATATTAGAGTAAAAACTAACTTTTAAGAAAGTATACTTTTGATGAATATTTGTTACATAATTAAATAATAATAAAGTTATAACATAATTATATGTAAAGTCACATGATATAATAAACAAACTAGTAACATGACGATGAGGATGATATTAATGAAAATGACGATGATGTTGTTGATTTAGATGAAAATAATTTTATCTCTTGTTTTTTTCATTTTTTAAGGACACATTTTTAGGAAATAATGTGCGTTACAATCTGCCAATAAAACTTTAAAATAGTCTTGAAATCATTTGGTATCATTGTTGAATTTTTATTACATTATTCATTATCAAAGGCGTTTTGCCTCTTTGCTTGGGCCTCTTACCTCACCTAGGAGGTAAAAAGCCCATATTAGGAGGTTTGTTGAATTCGTCACTGCAGCTAACTAAAGTGCAGATCAAACATTTAGAAGGCAAAAAAACTAGCCAGATTGGAAGTCAAGGATCCGGATATTACTGCACAGCATTCTTGATGTGATGGATGTTGTCAAGATCAGATACCAAAGTACTAACCACTTTAGATAAGTTTTATAAAGCAGATTGTGATGCTATGATTATTCTCTCAATCAACATGATTGATGAAACGTATGATAAAGAAATGGAAACAGAAATAGTCCTTTTGTTTCTACTTCAAGGAGTTTAATTGATAACAAGAAAAAGGTCGTTGGTGTGAGAAACAGTGATTAAGGTTTCTTCAAACTGGTTGCAACAAAGGCTGACAGACCATGTAATTCTGTTCCTGAAGTGAACCTTGTCAATAATAAAAATACACGGCAAAGAATTGGACATCAAAACAAGAAACATGTTGAAATGGTCATGAAACGTGACGACGATAGCTACAGAAATTTTGATCGAAAAATAAAAAAGTTGTTCCAACCGTCGAGAGATGTTGTGTTTGGTGAGAAGCTCATCAAACCAAGTGTTGTTATTTTGCAAGAGCAAACTACCGTGCCACAATCAAAGATAGTAAGAAAGAAACTTTGACCAAAGAAAATCTTTCAGACGATGAGAATGTTCTCAGCAGTGGTTCTGTCATATGGTGATTAAGAAGATAAAGCAGTGATTAAGAAGATCAAGCAGTGATTAAGAAGATCAATCTGACAGTTGTTACCAAAAGACTGAAAGTATGATTTTGCGTGATCGGAGGATTACGTTTTGATTCTTTCGTTACGTGCCATTAAAAGTAAAGGAACAGATGAATGGCTGAAAACCATGAGCGGTAAAATTCAGTCATTAAAAGAAAATCAAACATTAGATTTGGAAGATTTCCCAAAAGGTCGTAAAATAATACCGTGCAAATGGGTTTAAAAATAAAGCACAATTCAAGTAGTCTCGTTGAGTTTTAAAGCCGCTGAAGCATCATTTTTTTCGGTTTAAAAATTAATCAAGATAAGAAGAAAAATATTAAAGTCAGTCAGTCAGCATATACAAAAATGATCCTTGAGAAAATTGGGATGAATCATTGCAGACCCTGTACAACTCCGATTATGAAATCTGAAAAGGTGTTTAATGAAAATGAAGGCGAACAAGAAGAAGTGAAGTTTTCTTGTAGATAGTATTGCCTTGACGTACATAATGACAAGAACAAGACCAGATGATGCATATGTAGTTAGAGTAGCTTCCAAAAATCCGGAAAATCCAAGCAAGTACAATGTAACACGGATGAAACAGATTTTTAGATATCTGCAAAGTACAGCTGATGTTGGTATTGTTTACATGGTTTTGTATTCATTTCGGTTTAATTCACTAGTATTATCAGTTAATTGTTAACATAAATGAATAAAAACATTAAATAAAAACAATGTGTGTTCGTAACCTTCGTGTCTCTATGGTCAAATATCTTATCGAAGCCATACGTTCTTGGCTGGTGGACAGTTTGATAGATGTTGTTTATGTTGAGGTTGTTTATGTTGATGTTGTTTATGTCGTTGGTTGTGTTGTTGCTCATGTTGGTGGCGCTGCTGTTAAACTCATGTAATGTTATAAACTTCTTCGCCTCGTCAATTGATACGAAACAGGAGTTTGAAATTGAGATGGATGATGTTGTTGGAGTTGTTGGTGTTTGTAGTGATGATAATGTTGGAGCAACATTGCAATTTGTTGACAGCGCATTATGCGTTGAAACAAACGATGATGATACCGTTGTTGATAATAAAGATGTTGAAAATGATGATGATACCGTTGTTGATGATGGCATTGGTGATGATAACGCTGATGAAGATGGCAAGAGTGTAAAAGACGATGAAGATGTTGATAATGATGATATTAAGGCTGATGATGATGATGACGCCGATGGCAATGTTGATGAAGTTGAAGATTTATCGTCCTCAATAATCTTCAGATAAACTCTCACCTGGGGATGAAAATAGATTGAAATAACGGATCGGTGTTGGCAGGTAGGCAGGTAGGCATAGGTAAGTAGCTACATTTAATGAATTTTAATTTCCATGTCAGAGGGTCATACCTGTGTGTATGTTTCTTTCTTTCTGTGTTATTTGTTTTCACGAAATCAAACATTTAGTGAATATATCTATGCGTTTGTATCTCATATGTCTTTATGTCTAGTTTTTATGTATGCGAGTTAGTATAGATTTGATAGTGTTTAACTTGCGATGTATTTAATTGTATTAATTTAATCAGAATTTCACGGTCAAAAATTGACGATGGTTTAATATTTAAAAGTTTTTGTCAATTGATTTTTTTAAATTAAATAAAAATCAAAAAAACCAATATTCAATTCAATTAAGATTATTGAAGACGAAATATTTGAATTATTCAAAATCTAAAATGTTGTTAATTGAATTGAATCTATTCCACTCTATATAAAGAAAAATTATTTTAATGAATGGAATAAAAATTGGAACGAACATGGTTTTTGTTGTTGATGACTGCTTGGTTGAACGTTTGCAAGAACTTGTTTGTCAGTTTGTTGATGGTCGAAGTTCGCTGTTGTGGTGGTAGTAGCTGTTGTTCAGGTGGTGGGGGTTGTTGTTGATGTTGCGAAATTTGATCGTGTTGATGATGATGTTGATGTGGTTGCTGGGGCTTCAAATCTTTGAAATCATCATTAAAATTTGAGTCACTACGTTGGCTACCAGCCTGGTGAGGAGGATGTTGTTGCGAAAGTGCTTGCTTTTGATGATGTTGTTGATGTTGTTGTTGGTGTTGTTGATGTTGTTGGTGTTGTTGGTATTGTTGATGTTGTTGTTGTTGGTGTTGTTGATGTTGTTGTTGATGCTGTTGTTGGTGTTGTTGGTGTTGTTGATGTTGCTGTTGATGTTGTTGATGTTGCTGACTTTTTTGAAACGTCTTCAATCCCAAACTTGTACATTCAACAAGATTGCCAAACTTTGAACTGTAAAAACACAACAAAACGCTATCAACGCTAATGAAGTTTTAACTAAGTTACAATTAAAAAATTGAAATTTTACAACAAAAACCAAATTGGGAAAACAAATACTGAAAAACAATTGCAAAATTATAGATAAAATTTAAAGAAATAAAAAATATATAATTGAAATATTGCATGAATACAATAAATAAAAGATGTTTTGAAAAAATGTTGAGGTTTCAAAGCCTGAAGCAGAGCACGCGTTGATCCCTAACGAAGCATTTGCACGAACTCTCTCGATGTTGCCGTTAACTTTCCCCGAAATCTCTCATTTATTTTAACGTCACTTGAATGCTGAACATCATCCCCATCTCATTCATACGCTCTTCAACAACGATTCAACAGAGTAACGAACACAAAGTGTCGAAATACCAAAAAACGCCTCAGGGACTGGCGAGAAAAAAGTATTTTAATGTTTTTGCAACGCAGATGTTGTTCACTATTTTAACAAAGGATCATGTTTTGCAAGCAGATATTTTTTCAAACACAATTTAAAACTTAAAAGTGAAGCAGATATTTTTTCAAACACAATTTAAAACTTAAAAGTGAGGCGCCAGATAATTAATAACTGTCATTCACAACTGTAAGCTTGCAGATCTGGATACAACAGAACTGCAAACAATTGGATACTTGTTAGATTCAACAGTACTTGCTCGATTGGATGCTGGTCCGATTAAATGTTGGCCCAATTGGATACTTGCTCGATTGGGTACATTTTGGATGGGATACTTGTTAGATTAAATATGCCTTATTTGGATACACTCTTGGTTGGGTTTTTGTTAGTTAACAGCCGTAACATATTGACCACAAAAATATTATTTAAAATTTCTGAAATTCAAATGAATCTGTAGAAACTATCCTTTTTAAATCATCAATCTTTTGCATCTTAGATCCTCTCTAGTGAACGCTTGCTTCGTCTCAGAATTTATCACAGGAAAAAGTAAATAAAACAAATAATAAAAACTGGTGCTAAGTAAGCAGAAAGTTGAATGAATAAAAATGATAGAAGATTGAATGATTGAAGGAAGATGAAGTGAATAAATTATTTGATGATTGACGATCGACTGAATGGGCTGCTGGATTCTTCTCGCTGCTCCCTCACACATTCTCACACACACGTACAAGAGATGTCTCATTAAAATATTCATGCATGTGTGTGTGTGTGTGTGTGTGTGTGTGTGTGTGTGTGTGTGTGTGTGTGTGTGTGTGTGGGTTGGTATGTATGTTCTGCATGTATGAATGGATGTATTTATATTAATGAACAAATTTCAGGTTTAAGTGTTGCGCTGGATTTAGTAAACTTTTGAAGAAATCAATGTAGGATTTGAAGGTTTGTGTTTATGAACGAATGGAATGTGCTTTGAAGGGTTCACTTTCTTATAAGTTTGTGTGAGTTTGCTGCAAGTTTATATCTGGATATTGCCTTTGAAATTTTCAGAATGTTCAGTTACGTGTGAATCCAGCTGTATGTGGATAGAAGGGCATGTGTGTTTGTGTGCATGTGTGTTTGTGTGCATGTGTGTATGTGTTGTTTGAGCATGTTGTTTGAGCATTTAAGCGTAAATCGTGACAGACAGAAAGACAGAAGGGCAAGTATCCGACCACAAACACTCAACCATTCACACAAGTACA
>NW_008705215.1:1080904-1115904 GCF_000326865.2 Helobdella robusta | reverse complement strand
TTATTAATAACGTTATTACTACAGAAAAGCTCTTTTCGGCATCAACTGCCATCATCAGTGTAGTTATATAGTATTGTTCAGTCTTTGTGTCATTGTTTTCACAGCGACTTTGATTGTAACTTAATTAGAACTAAAGTTAATCATGTGTTTCTTTGTTGGAAGAATATTGGTATTATTTAGTTGAATATTTATTACTGGTTTATATTTATCGATAAAAATTGATTCTGCTATCTTCAATTTGAAGTATACTCTGTTCTAATAAATTGCTTTAGTGTTATTGTCTGAAATTTCCTTTGTTATAATAGTGCTGTGTTGTTTTCATTAGGTGGTCTTTTATTGCTCCATTTTGCTTATGCATTGTGAGTCTTCCCGTAAATGTTGTTGTAGTCATTCCGATGTATTCAGAATTTTGAAGTACGCACTCACCAATTTTACATGTAAATGAATAAATCAAATGACTACTTTTCATATCCGAGGAAGGTTTAGTGTTTGAATTGTTTTTTATTATTGAGGTGATGTACAAATTCTTAATTTTAATGAGCTCTTTGTATTTATGACTTTAAAATTGTTATTTATTATAATGAAAAAGATAATTTGCGACATCTGTAAGGTTTCCATCAGCAGCTACGATCACAAGTTTTTAATACACGCCAACGTTCAGATTCAATAGCTAGCCTATTCGATATTTTCAAAACTCCATAATTATATTTCATTGCTCTATATATACTCGTATGGCCATGTTGTTTATATATTCGCATGTATATTCTGGTCTATTTATTTATAATATATATATATATTATATATATTATATATATATATATATAATCAATATTATCATCCGCGTTTGTAGGTGTTAACCCATTATGGGTTTTTCTAGTGCTCAGGGTTTCGGGTTTGTTTTTTCTTATCATGCACACCCTTCCTGAGATACAATCTATGCAAACATTTTTTTTTCGAGCGCCTTTTCATGCATCATGCTATTTTTGTTGTGCTTCAACATAAGTTAAAATTTAGACAAAAATGTTGACAAATGTAACTTCAGCGTAAATAGCAACAAAGTAAACGTTATTATGAATAATAATAATATAAAAATAACATTAAAGACAACATTTTTAAAATCGAATATTTTGTTAGTCCCACATTATGTTTACTACACCGTTTAAAAGAAAAATTAAACATAACGGTGACTTATCATTAAGTATTTCAAAATTTTATTTATGTTCTCAAACGCAATTCGCGAGTATACCGGTGGCTCAGAACTTTCTGAAACATGCATACATAAATATTTTGAGTCCACACAAAACTACCATAATTACAAAACGACCATAATATAAAAAAACGGACAAGACATTGAGTCTCTACTTTAATCCCCAACTCTCAAATAATTATTGAATTTCTATTATTAAGGTTCTTAATAGCAAACTCGCGGTAGCTGCGTTACAGTAGCGCTTCTACAGTATCGGTAGCTGTTGCGCCGTAACATTTATTGAGCAGTAGCGATATTGGTAGCTCGTTGAATCGTGCGTATTTATTATTAATCCTCCAACTAAAAAGACCTAAATTAAATAGCGTTGTTTTGCTTATATATCTGTTTACTGCTTTATTTTAACTTTAGCGCGTTACCTGGCGATAAACCAATTTGGACTAGAAGTGAGAAGAAATTGAAAATCGCTATTTTTTCCCAAATTTTCATTTAGGACATTTCAGACGTTCCCTTGAATACACATTCCCTATTTTTAAGACATTTCCACGCTTTCTCTCCTGTTCCTTCCCATTCCCACTTTTTTCCTTTTCTAAATTTTGAAAACGAAAAAAATTTTAAAAGTAAGCAAAAATTATGATCTTGTCTTAATAACAAACAAAATATAGTCCAAAAACTCTAAAATGTTTCAAAACAAAAATGACACATTACAATTTTATACATTTTAAGGAATATACATACTATGTGAATTCCAAGTTTGCATAGTTTGTTTATGGGCCGACATCATGCTTGCGTTTTCATATTTTATATAAAATTTTTTGATATCTCCATTGCTTGTGCGTAGTATACTTTTTTCACAATAATGTATCTTATTTATTTAAATTATTTCCTAAGTACTTAACAGATATATATATTAAATAAAACTAAATGCCCCGGTTTACTATAGTCTCTTTATTCTCACTCTTAAATAACTTGTGTTAAATACTCTTATGCTAAATCTGCGTTTGCTTTTATTGGCCCTTTTCTCTGGAACTCTCTACCTTATTCTCTAACTATTTCTCCATTACTGGCAAAGTTTAGAGCATCCTGTTTGTAAAATTCACAGAGGAGCGTTGTTGAACATTGCAGAAACATATTGATTGATATATATATATATATATATATATATATATATATATATATAATATACATTATATATGTTGGTAATAGACCATAATTTTTACAATATTCTATAAATTCTACCAAATGTTTGGCGTTAATATGTTTGTAGTTCGTTTTTTCAATTTTTCTCATTAAAGTTTTTTGGTGAACGTTTAGTTTATTAAAATTCAAAATGAACTTATTTTTCGATTTCATGCTGCAAATAAGGCCATATTTCGGTTCCGAATGAATCATCGTCTGTGCTTTCTGCTGTTTATATAGGGAAATATTGACACTGTCAAAATGAACTTAGATGGAGAATGACTTTGTCAAAATGAACTTATATATATATATATATATGTATATATATATATATATATATATATATATATATATATATATATATATATATATGCATGTATATGCCCAGCTCTCCAAAAGTTGTTTTAGTTTGAAGACTCAACTTAAAAAATGATGAAATAAATAGAAGCTTATTTCTAAAATTTTTATAATCAATATTTTATTAATAGTGTCATTGTTATCATCATTATCATCTTTATATTACCAATAGGTTGTTACTATTATTTTTTATTGATATGAGAAAATTGAAAATAATTGAAAAGTTTGCTTATAAAAGTAAAAGAAGTGTTTTATTGCTTATTACATGTTGATGCTATTAATGTTATCAATTGATTTATTTAATTACTGTTAATCAAAATTATTTTCTCAACATTTTTCAGAAGCCTCAGTACAATCACACTGTGCATGTAAATACACGTGAGACAAGGCATGATAGACATTGCACGTGATAAGCGAGATATGTTTGCATGGAATCCCATAGATGTCTCGACGTAGCATCTAGACACGAAACCTTAAACGCTCTTGTTTCTTAGTAGGCTTTTGTGCTGCGTGCATAATGGTCTTGCAATTATATAATTTTGTTTGAAAAACGAAACAAGAAAACTGTTTTAATAATTAACTTTTTTATTAATCAAAAATTTATGAAATAAAAAAAATTATAAAATGAAACTTTTTTTACTTTTCAACTTTTTTTAATTTATTGATTTATTAAATTTATCTTTAATATTTACACTCTCATTAATATTTTTTAACAAATTTTTACAGATCATTTCTATGACGTTATGATTGCTGATACAGAACATATCTTCAACCAAGAAAATGTCATTTTGTGTATAATTATTTACAAGTGTTGTGAAAAGTCTTCGTTTATAGTTAGAAGTTTAGAAAAGTTTCATTGCTGTTTAAGAATTTTTTATAATTTTAAAAATTTTCATGCAGCCTAGAAAAGCTAAAAATGTATATTTAGCTAGTGTCAACAAACTTCCTTTGTTGATGTCTTGCAAATAAACTGTAATGTTAGAATAATCTTTATTGGAATAAAATAAATCGTCATTCAAAAGGACCATCCTGCAGTCAAAACATTAGTCCTACTGTGTATACTTTTCACTGCTACATGATATATTGTACTGGCTATATTGACATTTGGTTATTCAAAATTTGATAATTCAGTAACCAACATTGTCCAGTCCACAGTTAACATTATCTCTTCTAGTGACCTTTATCAAAGTTCTTATTGATGGTAAACACAATGCTTTACTTTCAATTAATTTTGTGCATGCTGAGGAGCATAAAAAGTAAATCCAATAAGCCAATATTAATAATTGTGAAAAATGAAAATCTCTTGTGTTTGCTAAGACCAATTAATTTCAATTGATAAATTAATTGAAGATATTCATCATCAATCTCATCAAAAAAATTTAAACAAGCTTTTTATTGATTTTTTTTAACATATTTTGTAGTTCAAAATTTGTCTCTGTAGAAATTTCAGCTGAATATTCATTTAGACGAGCAAGAACATTGAATATTTGACCAATTCTCCACATCATTTGTCTGCATACTGCTGTGCCACAGAAACCAATTCTATGCCCGTAAATTTTTAACTTAAAGTGACGTCCTGGACAGATACGACTGAGGTTTGTCTTCACTGTTTTGTTGAATGATTCTTTAATCTTTAGCTGTGGTTGAACGTATACTCACACTTTCTACGAGAGATTTTTTCATTCACACATTTTGTCAGATAGAGTCTGCAGTACCCATTCTTAACTAGCAACTTTGTGACCAGCTTTATTTTGAGCGCTTCTTGCCTTCTTATCTGCATTGTCATGGCTCCCTCCCAACATCGCATTGATCTAGTATCCAGATAATCTTCACTTTTACTTCCCCTTTAGTTAATCTATTCATTTTTTTTATTTTCCAACTCTTGTTTAAAAATTTTGTTTTTTTTTTCAATGGCCTGGCAATTTTTGTGCTGTCTGTGAAGATTGGGATTTTTTTAATCCACCAACATTTTTAAAACTTTTTTTTATACCCCAATTTTTTTCCTAATTAATATATGCAGAACATTCTGTACTGTTGCTATTGCGATGATGTTTTTGTTGTTTTTTTTGATAATATTGTCATTGTTGTTGTTGATGATTATGTTGTCGTTGGCTGTGATGATGATGTTTAGCTGTTTATGATGATGTTGTGTTGAAGTGGTGGCTGTCAATCAAGAAATGGTTGTTGATGTTAATAATGTTGTTGTTGATGTTAATAATGTTGTTGTTGATGGTGATGTGTTAGTTGTTGTTGATGATGATGTAGTAGTGTAGTTGTTAAAAATGAGGATTTTTTGTTTCTGATGGTGATGTTTTTGTTTTCAACAATTGCTATTTTGTTATTGACGTTGTTGTTTTGTTATTAAGGTCTTAGATGTGCCAAGCAAAGATATGAAACTTTTTATATTAATGCTATTAGTTTCTCTCAAATGATTAAAATGCATTTTCCTATGAAAAATTCACCAACAAGTATGTCTATATTATTATGGTGATTAACTCTCCACCATATTATGTAGTTAGTGCAACTGACACTCTGCGGTGTTTGTGTAGACGGTGTAGACGGTGTTTGCGACGAATCTCTGCTCGTTTCTTGTCTTCCGCACGGACTACAAAAGTTTGAGTTTCAACCCTGTCTTGGGAAAATTCTTAGAACTCCAAACTCGCTTGACTCAACGTTTATTCGTTCAAAAATGTTTGTGTATTATAATTACAAAAAGTGATTATTTAATTGATGACTTACGCGTATTTATTGTATCGAAGTAACACAAGGTAATAAAAATACGTGTATGTTTGTGTGAGTGTGTGAGAAGGTGTATGAGAAAGAAAATATGTGTTTATATGCACATTTGCACATCTGTATGTACGTTGCAACAGTGTTTGCTCCCTGTTTCTAGTTTATGGTTTATGATTATTGGTTTTCCATAATTTACCTATCATTATTATTGCGACATTAATATCGTCCATTTAAACTTTTATTGTTGAAGAATTTTTGTTTTTGTTATTGTTGTAGATGTTTTAATTGATAATGATTGTGTGAATTTGTTGTTTTTGTTCGTGACTGTGTGGATGTTGTTGTTTTTGGTAATGTTGGTGAATCGTGGATTCTTATTGTTTGGTTCTTCATAACTTTTTCTTATTATTTTTCTATTGTTACATTTTTAAAATGGTGTTAATCTTGTTGATGTTATTATAAACATAATTTTTTTTTTAATTTTATTGTTAAAATTTGTTGACGACATTTTTTTTTCAATCATTTATTCAACTTATTTCTCTTAACATTCACTGAGTGCAATAATCTGATTTCTTTGTAAACATTAACTAATTTAATTTTTTGTGAATGTAACAAGGATCTTACATGTTGGCAAACAAGTGATGTTTATGCCAATATTAACTGGGTGACAAAATTTGCAATTAAGTTCTAATAAATGTTAACTTCTGGCTCAAATATGATGTCTTCATGAGCATTATCTTGCTAGAAGAAACCTGATGATTATGCAATGGTTTCGTACTCACACTCTTTATGAACATTAACATTTGGTAAAATATTTAGTTGTTGTTTCAAATATAAACCGGGAAAAAAGATTATACGTCTCTGTAAACATAAACATTTTAACAAAGATCTCATGTCTTTGTGGTCATTTAGTGGTCTGCCAAAACGTAACGTCTTCGTGAGTTGGCAAGACAATCTGATAATGTCAACAATAATTATTCAATAGATATTAACTGGGTAATAAAAATTTGATGTCTAGGTAGAAATTAACCAGCTAACAAAAATTTCATCATTCTATGAAAGTTAACTGGAATGCAAAAGTCGTATGTTTTTGAGGAAATCACTTGGACATTTGCTTAGTAATAGAAATCTGATGTCTAAGCAAACCTTAACAAACGAATAATGTTGGAAACATTACTTGGTCAATTATATTGTTTCAATTTATTTTCAGATTTGTTTTCAAAATTTTGAATAGAAAGAGTTTATATAACTTTTTTGTTATTATTGTTACTGATCGATTATTGCAACTTTAATTATCGTAATAATAATAATAATATCAATAAATAATAGTAATATAAGTAATATTATTATTATTATTAATGTGGTTGTAAATAATAACGTTGAATTGGATTTGTTGACATGAACATCTTACTGTTGTTTCTGAAGGCGATGTTGTTGTCGTTTTGAGCTGTATATTGTTGTCGTTGTCTGTGTGTGTGTTGCATTGTTTTTGTTGTTGAACGTGACTTTGCTTTTATTGTTGGTTGCATTAAATGTTATATGTGCTGTGTTATTTGTTGTGTGTTTGTTGTGTTTATTCGTTGTTATGTGTGAAATTATTATTATTATAGCGTGTTCTGTGTTTTTGTTTAGCATTTTATTACTGTTGTGTGTGTTTGTTGTTGTCTTTGCTGTTGTTTTATTGCGTCATTATTAAGACTATTGAACGATCTCATTCGAATATTGCTCTTTCTCTTCTTGGTATGGTATGGTATGGAATGCTTGTTACTATAATGTTTTAGCTGAGTTGTTTAATTTATTTTTGGTTTAATTTATTTTTTATTACCATGTAGTAGTAGTAGCAGTAGTAGTAGTAATAGTTGTTGTTGTTTTGACTGGAGTTTGATGCGGTTTACTTGCAGCTGCTATATTTAGAATTTCGTCGTCATGTATTCGAGTATTGCTACTTTAAAGAGCATGAAAACAAGAAATAACTATTTTTTTCAAGTTCCTGGTTTCGAACAACAGTTAACACATTCTCAAAGCTAGAGTATAAGAAAAACTGACGAACAACTGTCTCAATGTGAATTTAGATTGGAATGCTTCCTGTGTGGATGCACATGCTGGTGTGTTGGTTCATCTGTCTGTACAGACGATCGTGGTGCTGGTGGTCTTTTTAATTATTCTTAATAACTGTATATACAACAGTCTGAACCCATATATATATATATATATAAATATATATATATATATAATATGAATGTATGTGTGCGTGTGTGTGTGGTATTTTTGTATGGATTCATAAGTTGCCTCCCGCGGAATATTGACATGCTATCAGGATGAGGGCCTTGTGTCACGTGAGTCCATGTTCGTTAGTCATGCTCTGTTGAGTGGATGATGATGATGATGATGGTAGCGCTGATGATGGTGCTGGTTCAGCTGATGATGATTGTATCGGCGGTAATAACGATGAAGACGACGATAATATTGATCTAAAAAAAGATGTTTGTTTTTTGCTTGTAATTATTTCATTGCGATTCACTTTGTTAGTCTGTTGTTGTTGTTGTTGTTGTTGGTGTAACTGTTAGTGTTGTTGATTTGACTGAATAAAATTTATAAAATAGGTAAATTAAATAAAAAGGATGCAAATGGATCCATTATTCGTTTTCAAGGACAATCATAACCCATTTATTATTTAATTATTATTATTCTCAGTAAAGGATTAAATGTTACTACTAAAATAATAATTATTAATTTTCTAAATGATTTTTGTTAAATAATACTAAAGGGGCATCAAAGGCACATACGGCACATGTAAAAAAAAGTGTAAATCCACGCGCCACATACATATTGCGTTACAGGCAAGAATCTCTCTGCATTCAAACTCACTCACTGCATCATCAAGAGCAGGCATCTTAAACATTAAACCATCCAACTTTTCTTAAAAGCAATTATTTGTTTTGCATTTGATTATTTTTTTTTATTGAATTTTCTGTTCAATCACTTTAGTATTCATCCACTAAATTATGCATTCTAATTCGCCTCGTGAACAGGAACATCAGAAACTTCAAACAAATTGATGTCAGTATGTTCACTTTTTAGAATGGAAAACAAGTTAAATATTTTGGTGGCATACCACTTAGAGCTTTAGACATGATCACAACAATTTAAACAAATTTGATTTGTCAATTGTCAACCAGTGAAATTCAATCAAGCATATCTACACTCATACTCACATGCCAACCAAAAAATCAATCAAACGGGATCATTTGCACGCCATTCGTACCACATTTCAAAACCCAATAGTGAACTTGTCAAACAGAACTTTAAATTGATTTACGGATTTTGAACCCACAATTTTCTGTGTTAAAGAATTCCATATGGGCATGATTCTGATAACTAATGCATATTTACTCATGCTTGTTCTAACCTTATTTCGTTCTAACTTTTTATCGTGTCCTCTAGTTATCGAATCTGTACGTAATTTTAGATCTGAATATAAATTACTATTTAAGTTATCATTCAAAATATCATACAAAGTAATTAAATCTCTTCTAATTTTACGGAATTTTAATGGGGATAAATTTTAAAACCTCAGTCTTTCATTGCATTTCATACCACGACATTCATAAAACAATTTAGTAACTATTCTGAACTCTCTCAATTTTCAAAATAGTAACTTTCTCTCAACTAACCCAATCAAATCAATTTGCCACGCTGACCATACAGCAGACATAATCTAATTTAGACCTAACCATAAACTTATATAAAGTCAAAAATGAAAATATATCCAAACCAAAAAAGTGAGATTGAATTAAACCTATTATTCGATAACATTTATTCAAAATACTATTCACATGCCCATCCAATCTCATTTTATCATTATATGTAACACCGAGATCCTAAGTAGATTCAACTTTATTTTACAAACACCTTCCTACTTTATAACTAAGAATAAAATCGTTATTTTTACCTGAAGACATCCATATACATTTATCCACATTCAAAACCACATTGTTTCCCCACACCAACCAACCAAATTGTTTAACGAAAAATCTAATACCAATATATATATATATATATATATATATATATATATATATATATATATATATATATATATATGTCATAGAAGTCTCGATGTAATAGCCTCTAGATACGAAAGGGCTAACCCACGCACATCATTACTTGAGCATAGTAGGCTCAGGCTTTTAAGCTATCGCTTTGTTAAATGAATGACTTTTGCTTAGACTATCTTTATTTATATGTGTTGCACGTTGTTTTATAATGCTGTTCAGATTTGGTCAACGCTCATTCACTGAAAACTTTTGGATCGTTAATTGTTAATTTTCCTCTTTTTAAATAATTTTACATTGTATATAATATTTCGTCTGTAATTATATATAAAATGGTAAATAAATGCTCAGCTTACGGATGTAAAATTGATAAAAGTCATGCTAACTGTGAACTGGACAATACTGGTTGCTTAACTCTTTGATTAAATTCTCTTAATCAGTTACAAAGAACTTGTCTTTTAATAATTGGTAAAGTGTATGTTGTGAAACAAATTGAATTCAAATTTTTCATTCATCATCTACGTAAATAAATATTAAGAGTCGTGCAATAGACCATCATACTCAACAACTTATCTTTCTCTTATTTGATTTAGCCCATAACATGAAAATTATTTACAACAACTTCTTGATCAAAATATAAGTTTCTTTTCCTGAATATCACAGCTATTTCTTAAATATCTCCCAATGCACAGCAAACTTTTCACACATATAGGAATTATACAAGTTAGAATAACATTTTTCTTTAAAAAAAGCACACAAATTTAGTAAAAAATTATTTAATCTCTCAAACATAAAAAAAGACGGTTGACTTTTGGAAACGAATACAGGAATTTGTTTGAATGGACAAAGTGAATGCACTGAACAATTTAAAGACAGCACAATAAAATCATTTGTGAACCGGGCATTCACACACTCTTCCGATATTGAAAATCGCGACGCTGAATTAAAGAGGGTCACTAACCTGCTTGTAAACAATGGATATAAGACTTACTCTATTGAAAAGATTGTTAAAAACAAATTACTACACAGCAATAACCTTCCTAGTACCAACAATCAAGATAACGACATCATCTTGTATTACAGAAATCACATGTCAACAGCATACAAGGTAGATGAAGCTATTCTTAAGCATATCATCAATAAAAATGTCACACCAACCAACCCAAATAGTAAAGTTAAACTCAGAATTTATTACAACAATAAAAAGACGTCTCACCTAATACTGAAAAACAACTGCAGTTCTAGAGATAACTCTGAGTTAAAGCGTAATCACGTAATATATGAATTTAATTGCCCCTTTGACGGTTGTGCACGTCAACATGACTCATATATCGGGATTACTACTACCTCACTGACTATAAGGCTTACGATGCATAAGCAGAGTGGTGCTATCAAATCTCATTTGGACTCAACACACTCAATCACAATTAGCCATGAAATCCTCGACAGCAACACCAAAGTAATATACCAGAACAGCAACTACACGCATCTTAAAATTGCAGAAGCAGTCCTAATCGACATCAATAAACCAAAAATAAATATACAACAAAAAATGACAACCTCACTTCCAACCCGGCGCTTAACCAACAACGAAAACAAAGAAGTAATAAAAACTAGCATCGTAAATAGTGACAAAGAAGAATATGATGCTATCGATGAAGAAAAGGAGACCAAAGAAGATGACCAGCCAATTAAGAAACCTGACACCTAATTCGCATCAAAGTTCAATTTTACAACACCAAAGTTAATTTTTACAACGTCAAAGTTAATCTTGACCAAGTCAATATTTCCCTATATATACAGCAAGGAGCACTGACGATGATTCATTCGGAATCGAAATATGGCCTTATTTGCAGCATGAATTCGAAAAATAAGTTTATTTTGAATTTTAATAAACTAAACGTTCACCAAAAAACTTTAGTGAGAAAAATCGAAAAAACGAACTACAAACATATTAACACCAAACATTCGGTAGAATTTATAGAATATTGTAAAAATTATGGTACATTACCAACATATATATATAAGTGTATGTGTGCTTGTGTGTGTAATATATATATGTATATATATATATATATATATATATATATATATATATATATATATATATATATATATATATATCTCGGATATCGTGTTCTTGTGTAAAATTGTTCCCATCCATGACAAATTGATATTACCTTAAATAGTGTGAATATCACTCAGACATGGTTCACTTAAAAAACCAATAACACATCTCAAATCTTTTCTCCAAATGTACACAACCTTTCTACACCCACACAGGCAAGTTATACAAGCAAATTGACTAAATTTACAAAAGCCTTTATTGTGCTTATTTTATATTGTTCCATGTTAAATTTCTTGTCACGTAGATCGTTTAATTAATTGATATAATATTGAAAGACATTAAAAGAAGAGAAATAAACTAAGCAACGTTCTTGACTTGTTTATTATCCACCGGATCAACAGGAAAGGAAAAAGTGAAGTTACATACAAAGCAAAGAACATTTGGCCCAAAGAAAATAAATGTATATTATAAATCATAATGTTTTAATATAAAACATAAAACTTAACACCTTCTCATTTTAATTAAAACATTAGATGACCTTAACCTAAATGTTCTGAAGACCCATCGCACACATAAGATTCTTTAGTCTTGGTCCTACCACTGGTTTTGTCAGAGCATCAGCAACTTGAAATTCTGTCGCAACTCGATCAACTGAAACTTCTTCTTCTGCAATTTTTCCTCTGACAAAGAAATGTCTAATGTGGATGTGCTTTGTTCTTCTGTGAAGTTCTGGATTGTGTGCTAAACGAATTGCTGCTTCATTGTCGACAAAAATTTCTGGCTTTTTCTTTAGATCTACAATGTCGTTTAACAATCGTTTGAGCCATATCACTTCACGATTTCTGCTTCAGTAGTTGAAATCGCGACTGAGGGTTGACGTTGGCTAAACCAACTGATCACGCTTCCTCCAAACATACAGATTACACCTGATGTCGATCTTCCACTAAATTTATCTCCTCCATGATCTGCATCACTGTAGGCTATAAGTGTATTGTTTTGACCAGACTTGTAAACAATACCGACATCAGCTGTGCCTTGCAAGTATCTGAAAATTTGCTTAACTTGTGCTACATTGGACTTGCTGGGTTTCTCTAAACTTCTGGATGCTACTCCAACTGCATATGCAATATCTGGTCTTGTTCCCGTCATCAAGTACATCAATGCACCAACTGCTGATCTGTAAGGAAATTTCACTTCCTCGTGTTAATTTTTGTTTTCATCGAACTCCTCAGATTTTGAAATCGGAGTTGTACAGGATTTACACTGACTCATCCCAATTTTTTCAAGAATCATTCTTGTATACGATGACTGATTGACATTAATATTTCCCTTCTCATCTTGATTAATCTCTAATCCAAGGAAATATGTTGCAGTTTTAAATGTTATCTTGAACTCTGACTTTAATTCTTTTTTAAATATTTTTAGTTCTTCCTTATCGGTTCCTGCAACTAGTCCATCATCAACATACAGTGCAAGTATGAGTTTCTTTCCTCCCTGTGTTCTAATGAACAAACAAGTATCTGCATCGCTTTGTTTGAAATGTCTCTTTTTCAAGAATTCAGCAAAGCGTTTGTTCCAACATCTTGGAGCTTGTTTAAGTCCATAGAGATTCGCTTGAGTTTACAGACTCTTCCTGAATTATCTTTATAACCTTCAGGTTGCTCCATGTAAATATGTTCATTTAGTTTGCTGTATAGAAATGTTGTTGACACATCAAACTGCATGAGTGACATCCTTTCATTTGCAGCAACACTTAATAGTGTTCTTATAGTTGAACTTCTGACTACAGGACTATAGGTTTCTTCATAGTCAATTCCCTTTTTTTTAAAAAAACCTTTTACCACTAGCCTGGCTTTAAAACGTTCAACAGAACCATCTGGATTGTGTTTTACCTTGTAGACCCATTTGCATGGTATTGCCTTATGACCTTTTGGAAGACTTACAAAATCCCACGTTTGATTTTCCTTTAATGACTGCATTTCACTGTTCATGGCTTTAAACCATTCATCTTTTTCATCACTTTGAATGGCATCTTTGTAGCTCACTGGTTCAAGTACTTCACATAATGCAGACATAACGAAAGGATCATAACGAGATGGCTGTTTGATATTATTCCTGTCACGTAAAACCATACCTTTGGTTTTTTGATTACAACAGTCAGATTGATCTTCTTCATCAGATGAAACTGAACTACGGTTGTGAACATCTTCATCAGTTGAAATAATTTCTTTAATCAAAGTTTCTTTATTTTTATCTTTGATTTCAACATCAATCGAAACTGTATCATCTGAACAACTTTCTTCTTGCAAAATCACTGAATTTGGTTTGACAACCTTATCATCAAAAATAACATCTTTTGATCGATGCATTTTATTTCCTGGTTGAACAAAATTCTGTAGCCATCGTCATCTTCATATCCAACGAGGATACCCTTTACAGCTTTAGTATCCATTTTACGTCGTTTCTGCATAGGAATATGAACATAGGCTTTGCTACCAATGATTCGTAGATGTGTTATCTTAGGTTTCTTGTTAAACCACACTTCATACGGTGATTTTCCTTCTACAGAAGATGGTCCAGTTCGGTTGAGTATGTAAGCAGCAGTATTAACTAATTCAGCCCAAAGGGCCTGAGGCAGTTCTTCATGAGCCAGTCTCATGGCTCTTGCTGCTTCAACTAGCGTTCGATTATCACGCTCACTGCATCCATTCTGTTGAGGTGTATAAGGCATAGTTAGGCGTTGTCTAACTCCTTCTTTTTGCAAAATTGATCTGACTTCTTTGTTGTCAAATTCACCTTTATTGTCATTTAATACTTCTGAGACTTTATGACCAGCTGATCTTGACTCTGCAAGCATTTGTCTGAGTCTTTCTGGTACATCTGATTTTTGTTTAACAAAGTAAACAAATCTGTAACTTGTGAAATCATTTTTGAACAAAACAAAGTATCTGTAATTTTGAAATGAGAAGCAAAAAGGACCACATACATCTGTGTGAATTAATTCTTCTGGTCTTGATGCTCTTACTCGAGTTTCAAATTTCAATCGATGTAACTTTCCATAGACACATCCTTCACATAATTCACTGTCTACAAGTATATCGATGTTTAGTTCACGTTTCATGACCATTTTAACATGTTTCTTATGCTGATGTCCCATTCGTTCATGGTATAACATGGTATATCTTGATCATTGACAAAATTAACTTCGACTTCAGAATTCAACGGTCTAACAGTTTTTGCAACAAGTTTGAACAAACCTCCATTGTAGTTTCTTATTCCAACAACCTTTATCACATTGTCAGTAAGTAGATGCCAACTTCTTGAGGTTGAAACAAAAGAGCTATTTCTGTTCTTATCTTGAGTTGCAAGTACTGAGAACAAATTTTTTTTTACTTTTGGCACATACAAGGCATCTGTAACTTTAACAGTTTGCCATTTATTATTCACTTTCACTTGAAGATGAAT
This sequence comes from Helobdella robusta, assembly GCF_000326865.2. Lineage (NCBI taxonomy): Eukaryota > Metazoa > Annelida > Clitellata > Rhynchobdellida > Glossiphoniidae > Helobdella > Helobdella robusta. The sequence continues at coordinate 1,100,846 of NW_008705215.1, read as the reverse complement.
AATTCCTTTTCCAAAAGCTTCTACATTTACTCGGTTGAGAAAATGTTTCAAAACTTTGAAATATGTCCCTTCGGAAAGTTAGATGACACGTTGCACCATTGTCAAAAAACCATTCATCAGTGTACGCTGACTCATCAATTGCAAAAACACTTGATTCCATAGCAACTAGTGATTTATTGTCATCGCGTAGATTGTTATTTCTTGGTTTTGCTGGTCTACCATCAGAATGCCATTTTTCACAATTTCTTACAATGTGACTTAGCAATTTGCAATAATGACATATCAGTCGCTTTGGTTTGCTGACAAATTTATCTTGTTTTTGACCTTTAATGTTTAGTGATGATGACCTTTTAGTTGTTGCTTTGACAAATAATACTTTATTACATTCTGTTTTGCCTTCCAAAGATCTCTCATAGCTACACAGTTGATCTGTGAGTGTTTCGACTGTTCTTTCAGTCTTATTCAACAATCTCCAACTAGCAGCAAATGAAAAATATTTTTCTGGCAAGGTTTCAATTATTTGGCACATTAGCAACAAGTCACTGTTTTCATCTTTTCCTAACTCAACCTTCAAATCTTTCCAAAGATTCTTGAGTTTTGTGACATGAGTGACAACATCATCGCTTTCATCTATTCTATAACTAAAAAACTTCATGCATAAGTTGTATGCTTTATCTTCATTAACTTCATCATATAATCTGTGAAGTTCTAACCAAACATCTCTGGCATTTCTGAATGAACGAACTTTTTCATACGTTTCATCGGTCATGTTGGTTGACAGAATAACCATAGCACTACAATCTGCTTTATTGAATCAGTTCAAAGCAGTTTGATATTTTACTATCTCATCTTTATTTGAGTCATCGTTCGATTCATCTGGACCTTTTAATTTGCCATTTACTACATCCATTGCATCAGGAATGCCGCGTAGTATTATACAAACCCTCAATTTCCAGTTCAACCAATTACTTTTGCCTTCTAGGTGTTTGATTTGCACTTTTGCAAATTTCAGAGAATGAAGAAGCACGTGCTTTCTCTTCAGTCTTCACAAAGGAATCTTCCGATATTTCTTTATTCCAAACTTTCCTCGTCAAATCAATTAACAAAAAAAAAACATTATCTGGGCCCATAACCTGTTAAATTTTTTGTCACGTAGATCGTTTAATTAATTGATATAATATTGAAAGACATTAAAAGAAGAGAAATAAACTAAGCAACGTTCTCGACTTGTTTATTATCCACCGGATCAACAGAAAAAGAAAAAGTGAAGTTACATACAAAGCCAAAGAACATTTAGTCCAAAGAAAATAAATGTATATTGTAAATCATAATGTTTTAATATAAAACATAAAACTTAACATTCCATGCATTTGTCACTTGGTGACCTGTTCGCTAATATCTTCTTAGGATATCTTGAGAGCAAAACATTTAGAGACAATCGATAATTAAAACAAAACATTTATGCTAAATATGTTGACAATATCTTTGTTGCTTACGATGATTCGGAACTAGTCGACCATCTACTAGCAACCCTGAACCGATAAAAACAGAATTTCCCTATCAAGCACGAAAGTGAAAATTCATTGCCATTTCTGGATGTTTTAGTAACGCATAACGAACTATGATTTACAACTGCCGTATACGTCAAAGCAGGTTTGTTTAAATGGGCTAAACAAATGCACGGAACAATATAAAATAAGCACAATAAAGGTTTTTGTAAATCGTGCATTCACGCATTCATCCTCAATTGAGGATCGCAATACGGAACTGAAAATAATTACTAATCTACTAGAAAACAATGTTTAAAAAAAATCATCCATTTAAAGCACTATTTAACAAAGACTACAGCAAGATAGCAATATATTCAAACACAGCAATGACAACGACATAATCCTTTATTACAGAAATCATATGTCAGCGGCACATAAAATAGGCAAATTATAGAAAAACGTTGCACCAATCAATAAAACTAATAAAATAATACTACAATAATTGTAAGACTAATGTACTATTAGACTTAAAAAAAAACAACTGCACCCCTAAAGACAATTCTACTTTGACGCGTAATCATGTAATATATGAATTTAAATGCCCTACTGACGACTGTGCGGTGTGCGCGTCAACAACACTCGTATATTGGTGCTAAGACCCCTTCACTATCAAGACGTAATAGATATCAGAGCATCAAACCGAAACTGAACTGTAACCGAAAACCGTTGAAAAACCATAAGCTTGTTCGGAACAAAAACCATGTTGTTTGCTAGTTTAACCGAAAACGGTAAAGAAATAAATAATGGTTCGATGTTAAAAATTTAAAAAAAAAATTTGTTGCTAAATTCAGAAAAAATATAGATAGATAAAATTTTGTCTTTTAAAATTTTATGTTAATTTTTTAGATAGATATTATTTTGTCTTTTAAAATTCTATGTTAATTTTAATTATCTTTGAAAATTTGTTATCTTTCTTTTCGTTTGTTTTTCCGACTGAGTTTGTCGATCATTTGAGTAAAAATTGCCACGAGAAAAGAAATCCAATATAATCGGAGAAATTAGAGATCAAGTACGATCATCTTCGAAATCTTGAAAGTCTCCTTTCAACATACATATACATAATATACATTTATATAATATATATATATAATATAATTTAAGCATCGAATTTAAACAAAATAAATAATCAAATGTTTGAAATCAAACCACACATAACAAATTTCATTTTATTACTGTTTTGATTTTTAATTGTTTGATTAACAATGAATTTGTTCTTTCCGTCTGTGACGAAATAACATTGTTGTTCGATTGAAGTTCAATTAGGAAATTCTTTCGATTTTTCTTTTAACGTATTTGTAGATCTGCTTAACAGCATTAGCAAAATTATCACGTGGTAGGACGTTTTCAAGTTGGCAGCCATCCTTCAAAATGGAAAGAAAATAATCGATTTCATCAGCAGAATACTCAACTCCTGCTTGTACTTCTCTCGTCCTGCAGTTCGAATGCTGTTGAAACAACTTCCTCAGTGCATGTCGGCTTCTTTTTCTCTCAGTATATACCACAAATTGTATCGGTCCCCTACACATTGGGCATGTCTCGTTAATTTCTATCCATTTATCGACACAAGACTTGCAGAAGAGATGGAAACATTTACATATGTAGGATGGCTCTTTCCTGATCTTTTTCAAACATACCGGACACTCAGGTCGTTCGTGCTTTTTCTTTTTCCTTACCGATATCTTTGAAACTTTGAAAGTTGAAGACGACGACGGCCTTGGTGGTGACGATGGTGACTTGAACAGCGAAAATAAAACAAACCTCGGATTCCTTGGAAACTCGTACTTTGGTGAAGATGATGGAGATCCTGATGGTGATAATGGCGAGTCGAGTGTTGATAGTGCAATGAAAGCATTCGGTCGTTTCGCTTCATCGGCCACATATTTTTCTATATACTTTGACATGTAATTAGTGGATGATGTGCAACATTCAAATGAGCAAAAAGAGCCTGTACGACACATATTGATTATAGCGAGCAGTATTTCATGAGAGCAGTTATTCCTCTGAAGCTTATAAAATTTCAACTAACTATTAGGAAAATATTACGTTGAAACAAATCAAACCACAGACTAATTAATATCCTCGCGCAGAAGTTTGCCGTCTAACATTTGGAGTTATGAAGAGTACTTAACAGTTTTTCCAATCTGTCACTTCAACAAATTTATATCTTCGTTATTTATATGTTGGAAGCGATTGTAAAATTTTTATGTCTTTGTTGGAAGGGAGCGATTTTAAAATTTTTATATTCTGGTTGATTGGAAATAATTGTAAAATTATTAACATTATTTAAAATTATTACTTTTTAGTTAATGTTTGCGATAAAATATCTTAAAATATAATATATTTTTGTTAGCCAGAATAAATTTATTTGAATACATTTTCTTTGTTGTTCCAAATTGTAAATTATTTCGTTTTAGCGGCTCGCCAATTATAGCGCACAATTTTTTGGGTTGGCTTATAGCTTGTAAGGTAAAAACCACAGGTGCTTCAATCACGAATAATAATGAATAGAAAAGTCTCAGCAAACTTTAGGGACTTTTCGAACTTAGAAACGCATTGATTTCCAGATCGCGAAAAGTGTTTGTTCTCTGGTGTTCGTTTTCACCTTAATTGCTGCCGTTGTACAATTTAAGTGTTACGTTGTCACTACGTTAATATTGTTGTGTCATTTTAAGGACTGTCATACCCACTACATCATTTGTTACACTATCAATAACTTAATTAATTTAAATGAACATAATAAAAAATAAATTTAAATCTCTTCATAGATATCTGTAAATACTATTGCATACAAATATTCCAATTGCTTTGTTGCCTTACGAAGCTCTCATGAGACCAAAAATGTTACACATGTTTAGCACGCACTGCAGTAGATTTCCTGAACGCAAACAAAAACTAAAACGAGTTTAAAAGAAAAAGTTGTGTTAAAAAACAAAAACGAAGATTTTTCAAAAATCGGAAATGAAATGGAAACGTACAAATTAAAACGGAAACCAAAACGAAAGAAAAGTTAAAACAAAAAATTTTGTGATCGACCAATTTTTACAAATTATTTAAAAAATTTAAAATACAATTTGTTATTTTTGTTTTAATTTAATTCTGTATGATTGATAATCATTGCTATCGGTTGTCATTTCTTTGCTTCCGCCATTCCTATGGTTGAGATCTTATACGCTAAGTGTTGAAATCGTGGCCCATTTTTTCGATTTTGTTAGTTAATTTTTGTTTTTGATAATTGTTGACGAAAAATAAATAATAAAATGAGCAAGTAACTTTTCAGGTTGCCAAAAAGATTGTACAGTGTGGTATTATTTCAAATATTTCATTGAAAGTGATGCGTGCATGTGTTTGTGCAACGATGGTAAATGTAAATAAATAAAAAAAGGTAAAAATTTTAACAACTTATAAAATCGTATGGAAAAAATTAAAAGATACTGGTCAAAGATCAAAAATATTGAACTCATTGGAAGATTTGAAGATTAAAATAATTATTTTAATGAAAACCGGTTTGAAAATTTCAAATCATATTACAGTTGGAATGGACATTTAGAGATTTAGTTATTTTTCCAGTCAGCGCTTAGTTTCTCATCTTTGACTCGTCTATTCTCTAACATTTTAATCATAGTTATGTTGTCGGTGAATATTATCGCTTTTTTCATTTCTTGTATTTTTTTAAGCCAATCCACCGCCACCTCTATTGTTTTATTTTATCATCCAAACTGTCATACCACTTACCTGCGATTATCTCCCTTGTAATAACATCTCTCTTGTATGCTACCATTGCTACACCCCTGTTGTTAAAAATCTCATAACTGTCAGTCTGTTATAATATCTCCACAACCGCTTGCTTTAGTTGTTTTATGTGTTTATCATTGTCCTTTGGTTTTAGACATTAAATTTGGGTTCGTTTTCATGGCGTTCTTACCAGTTTTTGAATTAACTCTCTGTAGTTAAATTTGGGTAGGCATTCAAAAAACCTTGTTTGGCAGTTTTTTATTATCATCATTTAAGCATTTTTCTCTGCTGCTACTACGTTCGTTGTTCAAGAAACTTCATGTTATCGCCTGTTTAGCTCCCTGTTGATCCAATCCCTATCCGGGTCATATTCATGAAATTGGGTCATGTTCAGCCTTCTCTCTTGGTGTGCTTTTGAATACTATTCGAGACGTCTTCAATTGTTAAGTCTCAGTTTTTCCACGTGTTGTTTTTAAAAGCAGTAGTAGGAGTGGTTGTTGTTGTTGTTGGAACAAAGGATGTTCATGAAAATCACGTTTATGACGATGACGGTTACGAAAGTTAGGAAAAAAATAGATGGTGATGAGGGTGATGATGATACGATTAATATTAATGGGGCTAATAACGCCAAAGATGTTGGTGATGATGACGTTGTTAACAAAGATGGAGATGATGGTGATGATGACATTTGTGTTGTTGTTGGCGTCGTCAATAATGACAAAATGAACAAATTAAATGATCGATAATCTCTCCCATCTTAATTAAACACTATGGCACCCACATATTCAGACATATAACTGAGCATACTCATGCAGATATTTTGATGCCCTTTCTTTTTCTTTCTTTCTCTATGTATATATTTCTCTTTTTTCTTTCATTCTCCTCTCGCCCCCCTAACTCCCGTGCAAAAGAACGCTTGACATTATTCGAGAGTAGTTAGTGACCGTCTTCACCCTCGGTTCAACTGCCATCGTTTTTTTATTGGCACCGCACGTAGTGAAATACGATTGAGCGATCTGATGGCTCATCTTATCGGATGCTCACTCGATCGTTTGAAAAATAAAATGATCATTCATGACAACCTGATTCGTGAAGTTAAATTTGGCATGACAGTTAAAATCTGCCATTGCCTGTGATAATATTTTTGCATCAAAAATTTCTGTGCATATTGAAGTGAAACACAAAAAAATATTGGGCCAAAAAAAGAAATAATAAAGCCAAAAGCAAACAAAACGGGAAAACTTCACTCTTACATCAGAAATGCTGATAAATGGTTCTAAAACGAAGAAATTTAAATAATGACTTAAACGAAATCAACCCAGTTTCCTACACTCTTCTTTTTAAGTTATCTAATTAGGGTAACAAAATAAAGTTGAAAACTCATCTTCTACTGCGTTCAGATATGTGTTGAAAATTGCGAAAAAATTGTAATGAACTGAAACGGCTTAAAAACATTATGAACCAATTTCCAGTTCATCAAACAAAAAAGCATTTAATTCGCCACATTGTCGACAATGTTACGGCTTGCATTGCCCTAGACAATGACTATTGCATCGTTAATCAGGATTTGGAGCAAATGCGATCGGACGTTTGGACGATTTTTTTAACTCTGTCAACAAAAAGCTTGAAAAAAATAAAAAAGTATTTAAAAAAGCAAACAATTACAATTAATATGGATGAGAAATAAAATCAATTATAATCAATTAATTAAATGATTAAAAATTTTCAATAATTTTTGCTGCGTTCATTTACTGCAGTTATTTCTCTGAAAACATTCCACAAATTCTGTAAAACAAAGCAATTCAAACTATAAAGATGTCTTCAGGTGCACAGCAACTTTTGATATATTTGTGTGTTATTGCTAACTTCTGGTAATAAAATAGAAGATAGATATAAATAAATAATTATTTAAAAAATAATATATATTATACATTCCAGCGTGTGGCAGCTATGGAGACTTCATCTCGGTAAGAAGGAACCTAGTATTATACATCTATATACACTTTGTTAAAACGGTTAATGAGTACAACATCACGAGGTTTTAATTAATCGTCATATGGATTGAATTGGATGATGGATATAATTTTTCGCTATAATGTTCATAAAAACCTGTACATGTACAATTACTATTTATACACACATGTGTGAGCTCATCCGTCAAAAATATTTTCAGCGTTTATTGAGCACTTGGACTCCTATAAATATAAGGGAGTCTATGGATGTGCAACAAACAAAAGAGATCTGATTGCTGGCTGAGGTCCTTGCTTATTTTCAACTCATTATAACCAGATATTATAACTATATTTCTATACATTCTCCAAAATCCATTATATAAATTTTTTATACATTTATATAACATGCAAATATTAATATAAAATTTGATGTTTTTATTTACATACCTTTATATAACATGCATATGAAGATAAAATTTAAATTACCCTAAAGCTATCATATATAGCATCGAATGACGTCAGAGTTACGTCATAATGGACTGCATTAATCTCGAGTTTAATTTTTTTGAAGATTCAAATTATATAAGGGTAATTAAATATATTGAAATTAATAGTGTTGAGAGTTTAGAACGCAAATTATGTAAGTTAATGGAAATTTCCAGACGTGTTGCTAGCTGAACATCGTCAGCCGCGCATTACATGTTACGTGACATTCATTCACGGCTGTTACATCTTCATGCTTTGTGCTATTGTTAGCTTATTAAGTTTAATTAAATTGATTGATGAATAATTTTTAGATATTTTAAATTAAAAAAAAACATTTAACGTTAATTTTTTTTGTTACTTTTGTTGAAAATAACTTACAAAAACGCTGAAAATATAATTTAATTGAAAGAAATAAATGCACTAAATAGAGGTGAGTGAGAAGGTTTTTTAATTAAAATGGTTTGTTTGTCGTTTATTTATTAAATTATTCATTCACTTATTTAATTATTTATTCATTCTTTCGTTTATTTATTTATTCTATCATCACAATTATTTCCTAATACTTTTCATGGTAATATATTTTTATGAATTCATTGATGAACCGAAATACGCATTGCAAATTTGAAAAATAAATATAATGATGATGATTGTTAAAAAAATAAATACAACATTCTTGTTTTGTTGTTTTAATATTTTCCAAAACGTTTTCACATCAAATTAAAAAACTGAAACCTAGAAATCAAATGAAGTTTTCAATTAGCCCTGCAAGATGGAGTTGAACAGTGTCGACCAGTGATTACAACGAGCATTTACACACATTCAAGTTAATCTATCATATAGTTGCTTGATTACAACTAATAGTTTATAATTATGTAGTTATTTTTTATAACATCTTTGTAAGTTATCATAAAAAGAAAAAAATTAATGCTTAATATATTGATGAGATATTTGTACAGGCACGTTATACTACCGTTAATACATACAGTGGTGGATCTAGACAGTTTAGTTGGGGTGGGCCAAAATGTTCAAATTTTAAATTTTTTCGCGGGGGGTCTAAAATCTGCCACAATTTCTTAAATAGATGGCAGTGGGGCTAAAACTAAGCTGGCGAATTTTTGTTTTTTGCTAATCACGTCAATTTTGGTCAATTCAATTTTCTGCACAAAACGCTGTTCATTCTGTACAAAAATTGAATTTTACTGACTTTTATTACAAATACTGATCGGCCCACTTAGATCCCCACCACGTACATACAATTGTACATTTGACAGCAACAATTGCCAATCAATCAATATCAACCAACTGTAGACACCTTAAATTAAAGATGACGGCGCTCATGCTCAGTGTTTCAAACTCGGGTTCATCGCGAAACTTTGCATTGTGCATAGAGGTCAAACCACTTCACTATATAACGTAAAATTTGGTATAAGCCATAGACATCTTCAAAAAAGGTGTTTTATACAAACAAACTTGTGTACATCAAAATATTTTATTAAAAACGAAATATATATACTTCGTAAACAAAATTTCAATTTTTACTGGCGTTTTTTAAGAAAATCTTTTAAATTTTCTATAATCTGTTGCTATTTTGTTAATGTTTAGTGACATAACTGTCAAGGTTTAGTTAATGATGCAAAGATGTTGCAAAGGTACAGCCCTACAATATTTAATAGATTTGTGCAGAACAACATCATCGATGGAGGGTCGGAGGGTTTGAGGTCTGTCCAGAACAATGATCTCAGGTACCGCGGGGGAAGTTATCGATGGCTTCAGAAAGTTTTGGCAGCGTACGGCCCAATGACGTGGAACAATTTGCCAAAAAATTGAAAAAAAATGAAATTGAAGAGGCGGTTTTCAGATATGAAGAAAGAAAGCAGTGGGCAATGTAGGTTGTGTAAGACCACCACGGTTTGTTTCCTTTATGAACTGAGATAGCAATGTTGCATCAGTTGCTTCATTTTCGATGTTGTGCACAGCAAAGAAAAATTTTCGTTAAAGATACTCAGCTGTGAAAATGACTTTGTGCTTCAATGTGACATCAGATCGAAAAAATAATTCTGTGTTGTCAGTACTGATATCAGCAACACATTCAATGTCCACATCTTCAAAAGCTTGATTGCAAAATGAACATCAGGCACCTACTACATCAAATTTTGTTAGTTGTTGTAAAAGCAGGACTCTGTGATCTCGATGTAGAAATTTCTACCGCACTTTTCTAAAGGATCTTGACCAAATGTTGGAACCGATGATGGCCAGAAAGATGTACCTCAGCAGCAGCAATGTTGAATTTTGTCTTTGCTACAAATGCATCCTCTGCAAAATCTATGGCCTTGCACTGGCGTAGACCAAGCCCATTACGACAGCTTGCTATGGCATCACACATGCCTAAGAGCATCTGAAACTGCTATGGTGTTTTGATGACGTCACGAAATTTTAGAGCACTGCACCGGTCTTTGATAATCATTATCTCAATCCACGTTGCCACAAGATTTATAAAACGTACTGTGCCTTTTTCTACATGCAGTTTTTCTTTTAAGGTAGATAAAGCTGCTACTGTGACTTCATAGAAAACTTAACACACCAAAGATACATACTGACGAAGCAGGATTTTGCGATGAACTGATGTGTAAGAAAGTTTTGTGAGATCTACAATTGTCAATCTGTCTTCCTCGTACAGGGCTTTCACATCAAGTCGGTGTGCAACGAAACTGACCATCTTCAGTACATTTTGACTTATACTTTTAGCTGCTATGGCGTTTTGGTGACGTCATGAAATTGTACAGATCTTATTTTGACTCAATGATCCAGTTATTTTGAATGATTTTGAATGCATGCATATATTAATAGTTAAATGCAAATAAATACAAGGAATACCTTTGTGACTGGCCTAAAAGATTCACCGGTCCTGGGCTACTAATGTTTTTGTACAGGAATTGGTCAAATAATATAAATATAATGCATCCACTGCTTTTTAAAACGAAATCAACAGCTTTCAACTAATAACACTGAAGTTGCTTTGCATCGAGATCAGTTACAAGAATGACTCGAATAATAAAACGAGGTCAACCGTAGAGGCAGATTATCTCAAAAGGTAGATACTTGATCTGGAGCATTTTGTGGATAACCCATGGACATGAACAAAACAGAGACAGAATAGAACAAGGATAAAACTGAACTGCGATAAAATGGAACATTTCTTTATGAATTTATTTATTCTTTGGCACTTTTATTTATTTATTTGTAATGGTAAGCGAAAAAGCTGTTTAACATTGTTTTGTTTTATCATATTCTGTTTTATTTTGTGCTGTGTTATTATAGAATCGATAGATTGTCATCAAATTTAAATTTCAGTTGTTTCTAAACCATGAACCAAAGTTTTGTTACGAACCAAAGTTTAAAATACCGTAAGTTTTTAATTTAAAGTGTCTATGCAATCAACCAACCAATCAATGATTCCCTCCAGACAGGACATTGGCGACCATCGACCTCCACAAAATCCGATCTTCATCCAACTTGTCACTATCATGTTTTTTGATTTAGTTTGTGTTTGTCGATGGTTTTCTTGGCAAAAGTTGTGGACAGTAGGTTGCCATTACTTGCTGTCAACTTTTCTACTTCTAGAGATAGCACTCCATTTTTAAACTCTTCTGATCTGTCTGCCCCCTATTAAATATCAATTATCAATTTAAACAAGTGTCATAACTGTCCCGGTTGACGCAAGTTCGTTTAATTTCCAGTGGAAAATAGCGACACGAAATAACTTTCAAATTATCGATTTATTTATTTACAAAACAATAATTAATTAATTAATTATTCAACGCTAAATAATTTTAACAATAAAAGTTAATGTTCGTTTTTCAATATTAAATATTCAATAACAACCATTCGATATCCCGCATGTCTTTACATACCCGTTCTACCGACGCTTCTCCAACGTCCCAGATATCTCGCCGTTAGAAGGTTCTAGTCCCTCCTCGAACTGAATGCGTCCGTCGTGACACTAGAGCCTCTAGCGAATATATTTTTAACGGCTATAACTGATGTTTTTAGCGCGAGTCATGCTTACGCGTGGATAGGTTTGGAAAGTCGTGTCGGGGCTTAATTCTTAATATCAGTTTAATGTTGATTATTTAAATAATCGGTTCATTTATTTATTCATTCATTCTTTTATTCATTCAGTCTAGTTACTTATGACTTAAATTTCTATAATATATCTCAACTTCTATTCATACGCAGAATTTAATTTTAATTGAAATGAATTAAATGAAAAAATGAATTAAATTTATTTTATTTAGCAGCATCGCTCCGACAATTTTATTGATGAGGCAAAAAGTGAATTTATTCTCTACGGAGGCATCGAGGCGTGTTTTGATCAAGAATTATTCGTTTGTTCGTTTCTTGAAAAAATTCCTGTGATTCGCCGTTTGAAAAATTATTTAAAAATTCGTTTCAATATCATCTCTGCTTTTTTCCTCATGAATTTAAATTCTTCCGACTGTAGCTGCTTCACTACAATATTATAAGCAGGATTTTACAGGGTTAATAAGCATATAAGTATATATAATTCATTGCCTGAGCGGGAGAGAGCAGATACAAATTCAAATTCAAGAAGACGTTTTGCATTTTGCACGTTAACTAGCGGTTTTTTGTGCATAGACATCTTGATAGGTGAATTTTAAAAAAAATGTGAAAGTTACCGTTTGAGGTGGTGGCGGATCTAGGTAAAGGAGAGCCGGCTTCCGTTGTAATCAGTCTTGTTTAACGTCAGTGAAACTCAGTTTTTTCAAAACCGTTAAGAAAAAAAAGTCGTTAGCCTAACTTTGGCCACACTCGCAATCAATTTCAACATTTTTTAAATTTTGGCCTCAACGTTATCTAGTCTCAACGTCACTGGTTTGAGCTGGTGACACTCAATTTTTTGCGATTTGTGCCTGCATATGTTGCTCTAGCGGAACCTGTTTGAATGTCTTGAAAGTGATCTGTCAAATAATTTCACATTTTGGCGTTGCAGGTAATTTTTCTGGTATCCAAAAAATTTTTTATATTTATTTTTTTGTGCTTGCAAATTTAAAAAAAAATCAGATAGTAAAGAAAATAATAGTATTTGTGTATTAATTTAATTTTTATTTTTGCTGAATTTAATTATAACAGTTAAATAAAGGTTTGCTGTCTACACTTGAAATCAACTTTGTGTTGAAACGTTTCGAAATGAAATCTTTCCATTCGAAACCAGCTCGCAGCAGCAAAAATATTAGCAGTAGGATGAACATTTTCATTCAGAACATGTTTACACGCTCCTCGTTTTTTATTGGATACAGTGGATTTTGGGATTAGCAAGAAGTTTAAACGATGTAATTGAAATAATTTCTTTCAATAATCACAGACAACAATTATTTATTTTAGTACAATATAGTTGAGGACATTTTCATATCGCTAGATTCAATCTTATTTGAAGAACCGTTTTAATCTTCTAAATCTGTATACGTTTTATCTGACCGTCTGTTGTGTTTTTATTTGTGTATCTTGCCTTGAATGTGCATGTTTTGTATGTGTTGTTTATGTATATTCTATGTATATGTGTATTTGTCTTTGTCCTGTTTGGGTTTCGCAGCATTCAGGGCCAGCACTACCAATAAATGCTTGTCAAAAATATGCATTTGATAAGAGTATTTTAGAATGGAAGTTTTTCTAGAAAGTTTTTTTGGCAGTGTCGTTCTACAACGACGTTGTTGTTGATGATGATGATGATGTCGTTCTGTTGTTTTTGTTGATGAGGTCATCCTTTTTGTTGCTGATGATGACGTCCTTGTTGTTGTTGCTTCTTGTGTGTAGAATATTAAAAAGTTTGCGCTGTTACTGTAAAAAGCCGAGATTTAATTCTTTATAATTTATAGTTTTTTAATTTATCATTTTAGTGGTCCATATATTTTGCGTCTTTTTCGTTTTTTACTTGCTGCATTTTTTGTTTTTTGTTGTTGCTGGTTTGTTTTTTGTCACTGTTTAAAGTTGTTTACTAAACTTGTTGACATTTCTGACAACATTAATTGCATTAAGAATAATATCAATCCAAATCCTTCTTGCATTGATTTGTTGCATCTGCTGCTAGACTGCTAACTACGTACAACCATGCTAAATAATCTGCTACACCGGTCTGCAACGTTGTCACACATTCGAAAAATCATGTACAATATCTTTACAATAATTTTACACTAGAAAATTTTTATTGTGTTATGCCTTGTATGTGTGTATATATACGCATATATCAATACATATACACATACAACAATCATGTATGGTCATATAAATGTTTATATGACAATATGATAATGATGACGATGTTAATGATACTTCTTTAATTATTAATTTGAAATTGAGCTACTCTTCTACTGCTTTGTTGGAATGCGTCAGAACTGAAAGATAAGTCAAATGATAAGATGCGATCGTTTCCAAACTTGTTATTTTCTATAGGCATGGCCATTATATATATTGTCAGAATTATGAAATAATACTGACTAAAAATACTACAAAATTTTCAACGCAAAATTTATTCATTCGATAGGGGGCATGGTGCAAGTTAATTGACTCGATAGGTGACGACTATTTTTTTTTTGTTTTGCAATTTAGATGACGTCATAAATTATTATAAATTATTTTAAAATTTAATTAGTAGTTTTTTTGATTAATTGGACATACCTTGGAAATTTTTATGTTTTGAAAACACCCGAAACAAAATCTAATTTTGCTTTGATAAGGAAGGGTGTGGAAGTGAAGACTGACTGGATTGACTGAAAGGTTGAATAGTTAGGCAGCTTCGAATAATCGGTGCCTATTCTGGTCCCTCAGAGACTTAATTCAATACTCTATGCCCATTAGCACGGAGGCGTCTTAAGTTCTTGAAGAGAGTCGAAACTGGGTTGACTGGTTAGACAGCTTCGAATAATCGGTGCCTAATCTGGTCCCTAAGAGACTTGATGCGTGATTCTATGCTCATTGGCATAGTTTCAGAAACGTCTTAAGTTCTCGAAAAGAGTCAGCCTTGGGTTCACCAGTTAGGCAGCTTCGAGTAATCAGTGCCTGTTCTGGTATCTAAGAGACTTAACGCGTGATTCTATGCTCATTGGCATAGTTTCAGAAACGCCTTAAGTTCTCAAAAGTGGATTTGGTACGAGACTCTATGCTCATTGGCATAGTTTCGCACGCGTACTAAAGTCACACAATTTGTATCAAGTGTTGTTCTGACTCTTGTTGTTTTGTGTTGGTTGTGCGAAAGCCGACAAGACTCGACGGCCCAGTGAAAACAGGCCAGGGTTGTGCGAAAGCCGACCGACTCACAGACAGGCCCAGTGAAAACAGGCCTTGGGTTCTGTGAAAACCAATCCGCCTCGTTCTTTTGTTTCTTGTGCTATTTGTCGACCTAGGGTTCTTTGCTGGATTCTATACTCATTGGTATAGTTTCACACGCAGCTTAGAATTTCCATAGGCTCCGTTATTGTAATTCTTCCGCATTCATTTTATTTATTTCTTGGAGTTGTATCGACATCACCATCGGATGCACACGTCGAGGTTGTACGATTAAACGGCAACAAACATATCCCAAGTCGAAGACCCAACAAGAAGAAGTTCTAATTCCTGTATTCCAGTTTGTTCATTGACATTTACATTATTATAGAGTTCATTTAGTTCAATTCCTCTTCATTTACTTCCGTCGATTAATAAAATTGTTATCGAATATTTTTACGCGTTCGTGTGTTACTCAGTAAAATCATATAATTCGAAAAAGCCCAGTGCCACACAGGACTGGTCGAACTCACGATAAAAATATACACAAAAATTATTGTCGGACCATAAAAAAAATTCCCTGAGAAAGATAGAGGAGGAGATTACCTACCTCACTTCAGTTGTTTTCATCATTTATAAATTTCCGACAATTAGCGCCCAACGTGGGGCTTTGTCATCATTTGGAAATTCTCATTATTAGAAAATCTCCGACAATATATATATATATATATATATATATATATATATATATTATATGTATGTTTATTATATTTTTATGTATGTTTATATATTATGTATACGTTTTTGCATTCATATATGTCCAATTACCAACCTTATATCGTGTTCCCATGGGTCCCATTTTCGTCTATACACTTAATTCTTTCTTTCTCAATTTATTGTTGGTATTTTTTTGTCTTTTTTGATTCAACATGTATATTCTGTGGCATTTTTTGACAACATGAATATTTGTTTTTTTCAAGTTCCATATAATTTTTACTAGCAATACAACTATACATCTTGCTTTATTACAAAAAATGTAGTAACATAGTAAAAAGAAAATTTTTTCAGCATATTTATTTTAAATAAATAAAAATGATTAATATTTTACATTCCTATTTGAAATTTTTAACGATTTTTTAATTGAAACAAATTTTTTTCTTTTTATCGTTCAACATTGTCAAAATAAATTTATTGAAAGGGTGTGCAAGGATACGAAAGTGAGCGTAGTTTTATTAATGAACAAGCATTGGAAAACTTTTTAAAAGCTGGTAAAATAGGATCGATAATAACTTTCATGAACCGCAGACACACAAATCATAGAGCATAATAATCTTTTGACGGGTTAAGATAAGAGAAACAGCCAATCATCTTTATGAGCATACAAATGCATTAAATTACAATTGTTAAAAAATCAAAAACAGGCAGCCTGAACATGAATCACTGATGAAATGATCAATCAAAGCCAGATACGGAATCTAAATACTTTTACAATATCCAGACTTGAAAGAAAATATAAATGGGTCTTTTATTATAACCGAAATATGAAAAACATGCCGACATAAAACAGATTAATAGCAAATGTAAACAGTAACACACAGCTAAATGCAAACAATTTTATAAACATCCACACACACAAACACTCGCACACACACACAAACACACGTACATATAAACAGTGCTACAAAGATTCACACACGTGCAATATTTCAGGCATCCCAGTCCACTCAACCTCTTAATTTATTTTATACCATCTCTAAAGTCCAGACTTACCTCTCAGGTACGTTGAGAGCAGCCATAAATACGCACACCCATTTGTTTTCACACACATACATGCATACATACATACATGCATGCATGCATACATACATTCGTGCATGCATGCATAACATAACAGTTTATTCACAATAAGGGAACCTAAAAAAGTAAAAAAGAAAACTAGTAAATAGACCACCCTAAGTAAATTTTACACAAGAATTACATTACTTATATTTAGTATTACATTTGATAAATCAAAATTGAATAAATTTTGTCAAATCAAAATTATATTATATCACTAAATTGAAAATAATATGACCAAGTTACAACCACTTACATAATTAATTCAAACTGAATTAAAATATACAAAATTAGATACAAAACTAGGGGGTGTTGCCGGGTCCAAGTAATGGTCTTAGCTTATTTTTGAATAGATATAGATATGTAATATTTTTAATCTTTCTGGGTACTAAGTTTTGCCAAATTTTAGAATCTAGGTTTTTAATACTAGTCGTAATAAGTCTTAGGCGTGTTTAATAAGAGTACATGACAGATATGTGTCTTGTGTTTGTAGTTCGAACGGATTCACTCAAATATAAAAGTTAGAGAAAGAAGGTGGGAGCAAATTGTTTAAGAATTTGTGGACAAGGATAGGCGAAAAATAAATGTAAAGACAGGAAAGAGATAAACTATTATGTTTAAGAAAGGAGGAACTTGTAAATGCATGAGGATCGAGATTGAAAATTATACGAATAAATTATTAAAATGACTAAATTAATAAAGAGGAATTAAGAATTGTTTTTAGATGTTATCTTATCAATATATCTTTATATCTTGAAGTGCACTCAACTATTACCCTACTATCTCGTGTAGGTAGCATTAGCATGATGCGATCACGATAATAAAACACTGCAAACAAATATCGATTAATGAAAATTCAAAATTGCCTGAAAATATTAGTCATCGACTATGATTTTTTTTTCATTAGAACGGAATTATTTCTAAAAGTTGGCACCTTTTCTTTATTTTTACACAATCTCGAAAGAATATTGAATGATTGTTGTTCAATTAGAATTTTATTCCATTAAGTTTCAAATCATGGGTAATTTTGGAGCTCAAAGTTTTTAAGAACACATTCATATTTTGCATCTTTTGTTTTTAATTTTGAGGGTAGGGAGGAATGGAGAGCGGAAATAAACTGGAGTGAAGAGGCGATGAGGAATAAGACAACGGGAGTTGGGGAGGGGTTTGGGAATGACCCTAAAATTCAATTCCCACTTACCTATACATACATATTCAGAATACTCAAATAAAAATTAATTGAACAAAAAGCAAATTCTTTGTGAACGTTCAAACGGGCATATATAACCGTAGGAATCCAACATAAACATTTCATAGAGGCATTCGAGCGTTAAAAAATACAAAGAATTGAAAAAAAGAAGGTGGAAGTTTTATGTCGTTGTCTAATAAAAAAGGCTGGTGTCTGGTTGCTCTGAAGATGTTGTTGTTGCCGATGATGATGAGGATGTTGTTGTTGTTGTCGATGATGATGATGTTGTTGTTGTTGTTGATGTTGTTGTTGTTATTATTATTATTATTATTGTTGCAGTTTTGCTCATGTTGTTTATGATGAGTACATTAGATTTGGTTGCATGGTTTATTAAGGTAGGCTCACGTTTGGTTTTGTTTATGTTGTTGTTCATGATTTTGTTGTTGATCATGTCTTCACTGTTATTGATTTTGTTTTAAGAATGAATGCCCATGTTTTTCGTGGAATTGTTGTTACTTTTTGACAATACCGTTGATTCAATCGTTAGTCTTGTTGTTCAGACTGATGTCATCTTTGTCGTTGCTCAATTTTTTAATAAAAAAAAACGTTATGATTGTGCTATTGTAAATATTTTCATGTACGTGTGAAAATATTTTAGACTTCATTAACGGTCTGACAGAGAAAATGTTATATATGGGCATGTTGTCTGTTGAGCTTCATTCCATTATGTTACGTTACGTGACGTTATTTTATTCAATTTTACGTTATGTTATGTTATGTTATTTTGTTATTTTCATATTTTATTTTTTTCCGAAGCAAATAGCTCATCACAACTCTCTTCAAGGCATCCATTACATGATTTAAATAATGTTATTTCGTTATTTATTCGTGTTATTATTTAATATCAGATTGATGTTATTATGTTTTATATTCTTATTTTGTTATTGTTTATTGATGAGAGATTAATGTTCTGTCTCAACTTTTTCCAAGATTCTCAAAAAGTTGATGAGTATCAGAATGTTATCATTCTTTAAACGTTTTCACAATCTATCTTGTAAACTTTGAGCCATCGTATTTTGTTTCGTTTGAGGATCCAAATCTCCCACCCATCGGTTATACGTTTACATGAACTTATTTTTTCCGATCATTTGTTATACATCGTATGTATATTTCAGTTGATTTAATGGAGTTTTATATATTTCTGTTTAATAGGCTGGGATTACGAAGGCCTGCACAGGACTTGGCCTTTTTCCGTCTCTAGAACTCAACTGCCTGATGTAGTTTTTTTTCTCGGTTGATTTCAAATGAAATTCTTTCGTTCGTTCGTTAAATAATTGCAGTTATGATTTTGTTATTTTTATGTTGCTATCAGGTTGGTGTTATTATTTCGATATAAGATTGCTGCAGCCGACTGGTTGTTATGATGTTAGAAAGTGTTGTCTTGGTCTCGTTGCTGATTGGCAATTTGAATTTTTTAAGATTATCCTTGACGCGTTTGTTCTATTGTATCGCTAGTGATGTTGTTGTTGTTGATGTTGTTGTTGTTGTTGTTTGTGATGCTGTTGATGTTGATGCTGTTGATGTTGATTTTGTTGATGTTGATGTTGTTGTTCATGATGTTATTGTTGATGTTTATGATGTTGTTGCTGCTGTTGTTCGTGATGTTGTTGTTTAGGATGTTGTTGTTGTTGTTGTTGTTGTTGTTTTTCATGATGTTGATGTTGATGTTGTTGTTGATGTTGTCGTTGTTCGTGATGTTGTTGTTGTTTATGATATTGTTGTTGTTTGTGATGTTGTTTGTGATATTGTTGATGTTTGTGATGTTGTTGTTGTTTATAATGTTGTTGTTGTTGTTCATGATGTTGTTGTTGATGTTGTTGTTGATGTTGTTGCTCATGATGTTGTTGTGTTATTGTTGT
>NW_008705215.1:1069629-1080682 GCF_000326865.2 Helobdella robusta | reverse complement strand
TAATGCGTTGATTAAAATTTTGCTACGAGAAGTATAAATGTGGGTGGTGATGAATGAATAATTGTGAAGAGCGTTAACCCATACAATCAAAGAATCATTAATGTGTTTGTGTTGAAACTACCTTTTTAACGTAGCACACTCACAAACCCAATTAACAGACAGGCCCTTCGGCAGTTACCGAGACATGGCTGGCATCGTAGCATCAACACTGCGTAGGAATAAAATCATTGCAAAGAAAGTGGAAACCAAGTTGCAGAACCTCGAGCTGACAATCAGCGCAAATGCTGGTCCCCTCGTCAACAACAACAACACGTCAGATGCCCTCGCTCCTGAAAACAACAAATTTTCAAATGTTTCCAGCAACATCAACAACACTTCATCATCAACTACTTCGGCAGCAGCAGCAAAAGTAACAAAAACATCGACGACTTCAACATCCAAGAGAGGGTCATTCAATGATTCGCCATGTGCACCCATAAAATCTTGCACTAAAAACAACAAAAACAGTAGCAGCAGCAGCAAATTGAACAGCAAAATCACAAACCTGTACGTTCCCCCATCTCCCTCGTCATCATCAATCTCATCGCCATCCTCATCGTCGCCATCGTCTACAAACAGTGAGGGTGTTAACGAAAAAAGTAAATTCTGTCCGAAAAAAAAGCAGAAGAAAAATTTAAAACGAAAAAAAGATACAAAATATAAATTAACAGAAGCAGACGACATCAACGTATTCCCCGAATTGGAAGATGACGCGGATAACAAACAGGCGGGCGGGGGAAGAAACGCTGGTAGCGAGGTAGCAAGCAAACTTTCTACCACCACCACCAGCAACAATAACAACAATAATATCACCAACAACAAAACGTTGAGTTGCAACGGAAACATTTGCTGTCGCAAAACAAATTTCACCGACAACTACGGATGCGGTGGGGCCTGTGGGGGCATCTGCAGTCGCATTGGTGGCGGAAGTGACGTCATTGCAAGTGGTGTGGGCGGCAACGTCAGTGGAGCTGGTGTTGGGGTTTGTAGTAGCGATATTTCTTCGGAGGCTGCTAGGGAATTGTTCTGTGAGGATTTCTGGCCGGCCTGTCTGAGTGTCCTAGATGATGGAAGACTAAGTATGGAGTCTTTTGAGTAAGTTTCTGATTAGTTGGTTGGTTGGTTGGTTGGTTGGTTGGTTGGTTGGTTGGTTGGTTGGTTGGTTGGTTGGTTGGTTGGTTGGTTGGTTGGTTGGTTAGTTAACTGGTCGGTCAGTCTGGCTGGATATATAAAAAAAATGTAAAATATTCAATTAAAGTTTTCCGATTTTCAATATGATTGAAATGTGTTGCCATTGTTAACAAAATTTGAAATATATTAAAAATGATAATTTAAATGATTTTTGTATATTTTCATTAAATATCCCAGCATTAACTGTAGTAAAATGGTAATAAAATAACCACTTTAATTTGAGCAACAATGAAAAATCAAATGAAATATTAAAAGAACTATTTTTGTTCTCACTGTCTATTTTTTAAGCTTGCTTATAATAAATCAAAATTGTCAGTTGAAAATAGGTAAAAATAAAAAAACTAAAATGCAAAATTTCAATTAAAATCTCAAATCTGTTAAAACAATTTTATAATTTTTGTAAAAAATATTTATAATATATTATAAATATATTATATTTATAATATATTATTATAATATTAAGAACGAAACATTTGCACAGGTCACATTTTATAGTCCCAACGTCACTGGTTTAGGTGGCGTGATGGCCTAGTGATTAAAGGCGCCTGGTCCTGCTTTGCATTGACCGAGTTCAAATGTGAGGGGATCCTCGCCTATCACATGCATTGTGTGGTATGCGTCGTTCAGCAAATATTCATTTAGGTTGTTTGTGTGGTGTTGATACTTATAAGTCTTAGAAGAGTCTAATGAACTTTAACCTTTCTAACATTCTACTGGTTATGGAAATAGTACCAGTGTGTTGTGAGTGATATGAAATGTGACATCCAGTTGTGGGCGACATGATGTTCCCACCTGCACGGCCTATCCGCTAAAACATTTCAAACATTTTGCAGACGATAAGCAGATTTGTGGTGGCTCAACCAAATGTATTCCATTATTCATTCGAAGGTGCAGAGGCTAGCGTATACATTATGCTGAATAACATTATCATTGACGTTTAGTACGTGCATGTATCGGGAAGTTATCAGATATTTTTTGTTATTGCGAAATAAATAACATTTATTTTTAAAATATCCACCAGCTTTGCCGATACTTTATATACTATAAAAAATCTAATACTTGTGTGAAGTTGCATCTGGTTCATGCGTTTGCACCTTGTTTGTTCATTTGTTTGCACCTTGTTTGTTCATTTGTTTGCACCTTGTTTGTTCATTTGTTTGTACCTTGCTTGCCTACTTTTACACTGTCATGCAAACATTTACATTCTAGAAACACCGAACTCAAACAAACAGCTTCCTCTTCAAGTCATCCCCATAGCATCAGAAATGAAATGAAAATACGAAATTTCTATAAAACTCGTTACAACGTTAACTGCAGACTGGCCTCTCGTTATTTTATTCTGCTTATATAGTTCCTCATACCTCTGGATTCATTCTGGATTGATACGTACAAGTGTGTGCATGTGTATAAATAATAAAGGAGTGTATAATAATAATAATTATTATTTTTTTTAATAATAATAATTTATAATTAATAAATATTATTATTAATAATAATTAATAATTATAATAATAATAATTATTATTATTATTATTATAATAATAATTATTATTATATTTACAATAATTATTATTATTATTATATTTATAATTATAATAACAACGACATCGTCATAAACAACAACAACAATAATAATAATGAAAATCACCCATCGATTCATTTCATTCATTGTCGGTATGCATTAATTCATAGACTCCTAAATAATAGATACTAGACGAGAAACTGAAATTTACACATGCCTAAACTGAGGCCATGCATTCTATATTACACACATTAAGTAAACAACGAAACGCCTTTAATTCAGCAACACATAAACATTTTAATACTTTGAACAAACGATTAAAATGTTAAAACAATAAATATTTTAAACATTTATTAAAAAATAAAAACAGTATTCATTGCAAAAAAAAAATATAATTATGAAAATAAATTCAAATGTTCTGTAATTTACAAAGTTTTCTTTTTTTATAATTAATAGTCATTTTTTCATTTGCATTTTCTGTAATTGATTTAATTAAATGATTTGCAACAATGTTGAAAAATACATTTGAAATTAATTATTTGAGATCATGCCCTGTGGTGCAAAATTCTGGAAATTCATTCTCCAAGTCATTATTGTCATTAAATCTATTTACAATATCACCAAATAATTGTTGCTGGTTTGAAACAGAGAGAAATTTGTGTAGTAAAATATCATTGTTTTTGATGATGGCAAGCACAGCAATTTTGATGAATACAGGCACTGATAACCTGCAGTACTAGTTGACATGAGAATAAAGGCCTGTTTCATCAAATATGATGAGTAGCATCGCTTGTGCTTTTTAATTAAAACTAATTGCAATTCTTTTTTTAAAAATGATATTTTAATTATTTCATCATTATTCAAAGAGCTTTCATCAATAAGGTCTAAACATTTTTCAATTTTACTGATTCCATTTGTGAGAATAATGTCCCACGATAGCGGTCTGTCACATTCACTGATGGCTTGGAATCTTGCAGCAATATTTAACAATTGAGAAAATTTGGTTAACTTTCCTTGCAGTAAATCATTATAATTTTTTTGCAGGATAGCTTCCTCACACATTTCTACAAACAAATGTAACTCAGGTGTCACTAATATTGAACAACTAATAGATAAATGATGATCTTCATCAACCTTTACTATTAGTAATACCATGTTGTTGTCTATGAATTTAATTATAAATTCAGTAGAAAAAGTTATTTCTTTCTCTAATTTCATTTTAATATCTTCAAGATTCAGACCTTTGATTGAATCTTCTTCCATAAAATTTCTTTCCAACTCTCCGAGTCTCCGAGTCTTTCCATTTCTTTATTATTCCTACTGCTTCGAAGCGCATTACCTGATCTTGATGTAGTTTTTTCACACAACATATGTTTTGAATGATTAGAAAAAATAGTTGGAACCGAATCGGGTTTAAGTCTTATCAAAAACGTATCCTTGTTGTTTCGGCGTTGACGAGCGATTTTGCTGTCCTGAGATGATGTGATGAAATCATCTGGAGTAAAATGCTTCGAACAAACCCTGGTATGTTGCGAAGGATGAAAATCTTTTCTCGCGATATTTTTCAACCACTTTCTTGCTAATTCTTCGTCATCAATTGGAAATTTATAAAACGTGATTTTCTGTTTTTCCTTAATCTCAGACTCCGAACGATTTTCTGACGTATATCCAGATTTACAGCCATAAACACAACATTTATTAACCATTTTGAAATTAATTATTTAAAATAAAATATTTTTAATACCTTTAACATTTTTAAATAAATCAGCGAAATAAAAAGCAAAATTAACAAGACAATACAAGCGTTGATAAACGAAATCAAAACGTTCAAAAGTAAACAACAGCAACTTATATAGCGAGTAGCATTTATTTATCAAACAAGCATGGCCTCAGTTTGGGTCGAGCACACACAAAATTTCATTTAGTTTCTCGACCAGTAGGATATTATTTAGGAGACCATGATTAATTCATAATTAACGTTGCATTAATTCATAATTAACGTTGTCACTTAGATGCAATATTGAAATGAAATGAGACAACTGAGAGACAATGAGCGTGAAATAAAAAGCAAACCAACAACTCAGCAACATAGTAGCACCCAAACAACAACAACAACAACCAACATACGTCAACAACAAAAACGTCAACTTGAAAAACATCAACCAACATCAACATTCACCAGCACATTAACAACAACGACAACGCAACAACAAACATAAAACAACATCAACAACAACAACAATTAAACATTAACAACAAAAACAACGCAACAATAAACATAACACAACACAACAACAACAGCGATGCAACATTAACAACAACAACAACTACTACTACTACAATTCAACAACAACAACAACAACAACAACAATGCAACATTAACAACAACTACTACTACAATTCAACAACAACAGTGCAATATTACCAACAACAACCACTACACGCGCAGTTCGCTGGATGAATGGAACAACACACGCAAACAATGAGAAAACAAACAAATTATTTCGATTAAATAGAAACATGGCTTGAATGCTCCTATCGTGATGATGATTATGATGGTAGTAGTAATGATGATTGTCGTGATGATGATGGTCGTGATGATAATGATAAGAATGATGATGGTGATGGTGATCACAACATTGTTTACGCTGGCATGTATGATTCTGCAGATTAGCTGAGAGACGATAAAAATATTGCCGAGAATCATATATGTAGAATAACATATGTTATATATATATATATATATATATATATATATATATATATATATATATATATATATATATATATATATATATATATATATATATATATATATATATATATATATATATATATATATATATATATATATATATATATATATATATATATATATATATATATATATATATATATGCTGTTCTGTGTATATGTATGTGGTAAGAATAAACTGGCACATGTGAGTGGGATAGCAGGCGGGTTTATAATTATTGATGGAATAGTGCTGGGCATATCCTCCGTATAACATCATGCACGATCACATTGGCTGGATGTCATCCTGGCATGTTTAAAATTAGGACGGTGTTCATGTCATCATCACATCAACGTTATTGTAATATTTAAAGTTTTGTCGGGCCTACTTTCTGTACGGTTCTTCACTCCCTTGATTTGAAACGTCATGTTTACTTCGTGTCGGTCACACTTAATACATCGGAGCACTAGAAAGAGCACTTCAGTCTTTTGTCAAACCATTTGGTCGATCGTTTGTTGGAAATGAAGGCTTATATCATTAAATTGCGTTAAAATATTTACTTCATAAGCATCTGCGGTATCGAATGTCCAACTGAAGCTCGAGAAATAGAAACGCATGGGCACGCGAGCTGCTGCTCTGCTGTCTGCTCTCCAAATTGTGAACGTTCGAAGAGGCGCATGCTATCACACCAAAGTTGAAAAATACTCGGGCATGAAGTTAACGCTGTAATACAAATACATAAACACACGTACACACAAACACACACACGTACACACACACACAAATACACAAACACACAGATCTACACGTACACTAGGCAGACATTAACGAGCCAAGACCCCATAAAAGTTGTAGTGTATGACTTTAACAGCGGGATGAAACAATTCACCAACTCTGCATTCAAAAGCATTTGAATGCATCCAAATGCTTTTGAATGCACTGTTTGGTGCAAATATTCAAAACTACAACGACTCAAAACTCAAGCTTAATGGAACTTGATGATGTTTTATTGAGACTTTGAAAGTATGAGAACAACAGTATATGCAAAAACGTGAAACTCTGCCTGAAAAGTTTGCAAATAAAAAATCAAAGTAATTGTATACGGGCAGACAATAAATAAGAAAAAAAGAAAAAAAATGAAAGGAGAATGAATGAAAGAAAATTTGTAAGAGGAATGAAGGTGTGAGCGAATTTGAAGGCGTACCTTAAAAATTAGAAGGAATAAAACTTGTGCAATGTTTAAGATGGCAAAGATAAGGTGGCTTCAAATAAGTCTACTTACATAATTCATGCACTGTTTTGCGTCAACATTCAAGTCCTTGCCGAGTGCTGCGGTTGTCATTATGAATAGAATTATTTATTATTATTATTTGGTGAAAGTTTAAAATTAATTTCAAATTTAATTTACAAATTGAAATTACAAAATCACTTCCAGAACTTTTTACATTGATTTTCAATTCGATTGAAAAAATACTTTGATGAAATCGCTTCACTGGTCATATTGTTTCAATTGTTATTTCAATAACTATGATATTTCAGTCACACATGAAATAAACCAGCCACCTTTTATTTATGAAAAAATTTAACTATAAGTGGCATTTTTATCAGGTAAACATAAGTTTAAATTTATAAATTTAGTGGCAGAACTTGTTAAATGGTTATTTTTCCTTGATTTGTTGTGTTTGTTTCCTATGCTTATACGTCACCTATTTATTTTAAATTTATTTCCTTTAATTTTCATTGTAAAATTTTAGTTTTATAATGTTAGTGATGATACTGCGTTTTTATTACCTGTCAGGAGCCGTTTTTGGTCATCTATTGTGCCATGCCACAACAGCACACCACATAGGACCATTCACAAACGCTCAGTCAAACGAAAGGTCTTTAGCATAGCATAACACGAAACGCTGGACCATCAAACAAATAAACAAACAGAGGCACACAAAAAATCTCAAATAAACAAACAGACATACGAACATACACACACATATATAAACACAATCACATATAAAAATAAATACAATAATTAAATAATTATATATATATATAAATACAATAATTAAATAATTATATATATATATATATATATATATATATGTGTGTGGCCTTATTTGCAGCATGAGTTCGGAAAATAAGTTTATTTTGAATTTTAATAAACTAAACGTTCACCAAAAAACTTTAGTGAGAAAAATTGAAAAAACGAACTACAAACATATTAACGCCAAACATTCGGTAGAATTTATAGAATATTGTAAATATATATATTTGTGTATATATATATATATATATATATATATATATAACGCCAAACATTCGGTAGAATTTATAGAATATTGTAAATATATATATTTGTATGTATATATATATATATATATATATATATGTGTGTGTGTGTGTGTGTGTGTGTGTGTGTGTGTGTGTGTGTGTGTGTGTGTGTGTGTATGTGTGTGTGTGTTTATATATATATGTGTGTTTATATATATATATGTGTTTGTTTATTTTATGCATGACAGAACAGAAAAACAATTAAGGAACCAATCAAAAGGCACGGTATAAAAATATTTGAGCCTCTAGACACAACCACAACATATCAATTTGAACACAGATGATAGTATAGGAATACCGAAAAAAGCTTTTCTGTTCTATCATGAATAAAATAAACAAAAATTTTGGTTTTGAACTAAAGATACTTAAAAATGATTTACCATCAGCCGTTAAAAATATCGAAAAGTTAAATTGGAAGTTAACTAACTCCGAACATGCTGTGATTTTCATCAATAATTGCATTTCTGGCTTTAAAAAGAATTTGAAAACACATCTATTTTCGTCATAAATAATATCTATTTATTTGAAATGATTTCATTAAACCTTCATTTGTTTTATTATTTTACTGTTATGGATAGTGCTTTTGAAAAATTTTGGTTTTATTTAAGCGCTTTTTAAATTTACGATAATAATAATAATAATATATAAATATTAGCTTTTTAGCTAATAATATATATAAATATATATATATAATTATATATATATAATATATATATATATATATATTACAAAAATTATATATATATATTAACAAAAATATATTACCGGTGTAGCAGTTACATATACTCAAAGCAAATGAACTACATACACTCACACACACGTACACAAACAGGCAGACAGACAGATAAAAGCAGAAAAACTTCAGCCATCTTAAGCATATATTGATCATTCCCTCCAGCCCAAAGCCCAAAATGTTGCCTCAGAGAACTTGAATGTTTGCAAGCATTTAAAAGGAGAGATATGGTTTGAATGGAGACGGTGCGGTGATCAACTTAATGAAATATTTAACATGAACGGAGCATCATTCTTTTACTATCTTATTGATGTATTTTTATAATATTTTATTTCTTAATTAAATCTACATGTCATGGTGAAATTGAACAATTCAAGTAATGATGGATGGATGAATGTACGAATGGATGGATGAATGGATAGATAGGTATATAGTTGGATGTATGGAGGGATGGATGGTTAGATAAATGGGTAAAAAATTAAATAAACAAAACATATTAAGATGAATGTATACATGGAGTTCAGTTGAAAACTTCATAAAATTTAACATTAATGGAATAAAAAATATAAAATTGTTCAAAGGCTATAGAATAATTTACATATAAGTCGGCGCATTGAGCATGAATAGATGCATGCGCGAGTGGGTGTGGGGACGGATCGCAAGCAGTTCTTTCATTTTGCCAATAATTTCCTCGACTTAAACGCATGACAGAAGAGCATGCAAATAAATCATGTTACTCATTCTAGTGGTTTGATACGTGTGTAGTTGTTCGAAATGTCGGCTGGCCCGTATGTGGCTTGAAATGTCAGTTAGGCTGACTATTTGCTTGCTTGTGTTTGTTTGTCTGTTTTTGTTCGTTTGTTTGTTGTTTATAAAAATTGTCGTTAAAAAACCAGTTGATATTATGTTTTTTTTGAATATTTATAGTTATTTTTTTTTTAGATAATTCATGTTTGAAAACATTTGAAAAGAAAAATTAACCAAAAAACAAAACTCCAAAAATTATACAAATTGAAATAAATTAGTTGAAAAACAGCTTGAGCTAAAGCAATAGACATCAATCCCACAGACAAAATATTAACATGCCTACTAAAGTACAAAAAAATACAGAAAAGTACAAACATAAAAACAAACATAAGAACAAACAAACAAAACATACATACATACATACACACACACACATACATACAGATATACAGACATAATACATACCTACAAACAAACAATCAAGCTAACTAACAAACAAACAAAAATACGATATGCCTACCTACAAACAGATATTCCAAACACAAATACAAACAAACAGGAATGCAATTCATCAACTTTCCATTTGGGAGGAAAATAATTTTTCATCCAAAGAGCAGGTTCAAGTAAACACAATAAGGTGTTTAATAAGATAATGCTTTTAATATATCATTACATACGGATGCATATCATTGTTTACAAGCTGAATTACCATTAAAAACTGGTTGTATTTTCTGGTAATTGTTATTTTCTGGTATTTTTTACCTCCTGGTTTGTATTAACAACTTCAAATGTTTGTTAACAAGTTTGTTTTTGTTGATAATGTAAAAATTTTGGACAAATAAATCAAAGTTTAAAATTTCAAAGTTTTTTTTTAAATTAAATCAATTTGAATAGTTAACAAAATAAGGTCTAAGGAATATCTTTTTCTTTTTTAAAATGTTTTAGGTTTAAAAACATTGTTTAACATAACAAGTTGGATATTTGACTGTTGTTAGTTACAACATTGACGAATTACTGCAACTGTTTTAAGAATGAGGATAATTCGTGAGTCCATTTGTAAGACGTTTCCAACTTTTAATTGAAACATTTTACGGAAAATTATAAATTATTTCAATCGTTTTTCAAATGTAAATTTTTTTTGTTGTTTTTTCATTTAATATTTATTTCTTTCCAAAATGTAATTCAAAATATTGATGCAATTAGCTTAGTCGCCTATTAAATACAAATTATATGACCCGTGACTCAAAATCTTGCAATGCTTCACCAGCAAGAGACATAACAAAACAGAAACACTGGGATTGAAACTGCCCACCTACACACGACGAAAAATTTTGTTAGGGTAGTGGTTGACTTAATTATTTTTCTATATAAATTTAGACTGGTAAATTTAGGCAGTAGACACTTTGATTGATGTTAATGAAAAAGACACTGGTTTTGAAAAACAAATGTCAACAAAATAAGATATAAACAAAAAGGCCGGCTAAAATTTAAAATTTAAAAAAATCTAAGCCCATCCCGCAAAAATGTTTTACTGTTTATAAAGATATATCCACTTTTCGTAGAGGCATAAATATTATTGGCTTTTGTTTATCTTACATTTTTTTATAAATTAAAATTATAAATGTTTTGGCTTTAAATGCTTCAGACAACCAGGTCCGCACGACCAGTTTCTAAATTAATGGCGTTGCGTCCCGTTTTAAAAACAGAGAAAATAATGAAAAAATCATTCATTCAAAGCCTTCCCTCCTTCCTTCACAGCTAC
>NW_008705215.1:1067255-1069231 GCF_000326865.2 Helobdella robusta | reverse complement strand
TATATATATATATATATATATGTATATATATATATATGTATGTATATGTATGTATATATATATATATATATATATATATATATAAGAGTTCAGACTGTCGTATATACAGTTATTGAGAAATATCACCGCATTTTCTACATTGTTGAGTTTGTGACTAAGATTTTCAATTATTCGAACAATTATTTTATCAATATTAGTCAATTTGTTCAAATTATTAATAAAATTTCTATATAGCCTATATTTATAGGCTCCGACGATGGCATTAGCCGAAACGGCCGTCAGCTAAACTTCACAGTTTAATAAAGTTGGAACAAAACAGCTTCGTGTCGTTGAAATTTTATTTAAAAAACTTCTAACTGCAAAATGGGGTGTAATCTTCAACCGAACATGTTTATCTGAGAACCTCATACCAAATTATATATATATATATATATATATATATATATATATATATACAGTCTGAACCCATATATATATATATATATATATATTATTTTAGTATTGTTGTCAAGGATTTTACTTTTATTTTTAAAATTGTATATGTGTTCCAAGTTTGTTTTTATAGAACCTTCACTTTTGTGCATGGTCAGACGTCTGGTTAGCGATGTTGTAGTTATTCCGATAAATGAAACATTCTGACGTGTGAAGCCGTCAAGGGAACATGAAAATTCATTTAACAGATGTTGAAGATGCAGTTGTTGTTCATTACAAGGTTTGATGTTTTTCCATTCTTATAAGAAATTCTTAGTTTTAATTTGTCGGAAGGGTTACTAGGTTTGACATTTTTATAAATGACTTGTTTTAAGACGGATTTGTCCGTTTTGTAACTGGTGTTCATATGATTCCAATAATAAAAGATGATGCCTGTGTTTGGATTATTATGTTGTGGGATTTAAAGTTGTTGTAATTTATTTTCAATTATTTCCTTTATCATTACTGTGCAGTATCCATTGTATACTAAGAGATTCGGGATTTTTTCCAATTCTACATCATTTTTTTCGGTTGATGATAAGTGAGTGAAAGTGCGGTTGACGAATGCTCTTGTTGTACTGATTTTAATTCGCTCCGTGCATTCGCTTTTTCCATTGAGGCAAATGCCTTTATTTGTAGTTTTTACACAGACTGTAGTTTTAAAGCTATGTTCATTGCCGTTGACGACAAGAAATATTGATTGTTTTATGTCAAATTTGGTTAGAAATATTGAGAAATGAGAAACCATCCAACGCCAGAAATTTGGTAGATTTCATAAATTACAGCATTAATTATGGTCTTTTACCAGCACATATGGCCTATATATATAATATATATATGTGTGTTTGTGTGCGCGCTTGTATCTATCCATATCAGAGGTGGACATGGGTCCATTTTTACTGACCCAACCCAACCCATCACGTAACTCAACCCATCCCAACCCAACCGCCTGAAAATGCAACTTTTCAACCCAACCCGACCCGACCCAACCCACGACCCATCTGCACGAGTCGCAATTTTACCAAACAGGCAAATTTTTACAAATGATATTTAAAAAGCAGAACTCAAAAATACAAGATCATATGTGTAATAAAACACACTGGTGAAGTAATCACACTGCAAGTGTAATAAAATAACATGAAAATTAATTAAAAATCAAATGTTACTAATATTTTACTTATTTTTTCTTCATCGATTTATAGTCACTGTTCCACACTGAGTGATCACTAGAGTTTATCAATATCTATTACGGAAGCTCGACAACCCCATCTAATTAATTCCAGTTCTTCAACTTTTCGTGCCGACAGACTGGATCGAGCATCTGTGACTGTGCGACCAACTGAACTGAAATCTCTTTCAGATTGTGCTGAACTGGCAGAGATGCATAACACTCGTCTGGCAACATTTGAAAGAAGTATAAAGTCTTTGCTATTGTCTTGCCAGTAAGCTAGTAGTGATTTGTGGTTGGCAGGAACATTCAGAGCTTTGTATCTAGCCAATTCTTC
>NW_008705215.1:1052504-1067133 GCF_000326865.2 Helobdella robusta | reverse complement strand
GGCTAGATACAAAGCTCTGAATGTCAGCAAAAGGATCAAAGCGTGCTTTCTTGGTTGGCTGAGTGTAATCATCTTCAACATCCTGCTGTGCTGATGTACTGAAATGATGAACAAAAAAAATGAAAATAATTGTGTAGAGAAAATAGTGAAATTAAAATATGTAATATGCAGAATTATTCTTGGTAATGTATGACACAATATTTGTCATCTTAACATATCTACAATATCAACAGAATAATTCAATCTAACCCAGCAACTCTCGACTCCGTTCCAGCAGCATGTCTGCGCTGACGCATCTTGTTAGCAACAAGATCCAACTCTGTCATCATCCAAACATCCAGATCAGCCATCAAGTTGCGTTTAAATTTTTTCTCTTCGGCTGAAATCTAAAAAGAAAATCAAGTTAGTTTAGTTAATGTCATTAGGAATATAATAATTACTACTATTATACCTGAGGTATGAAGTCAAACTTCTTGAACGATGGATCCAAAAATGATGCCATCCAATGTAAGGCAACAATAGACTGCCAAAACTTTTCATCCATATATTTTATCAGATTATTTTTAAAAGTTTTCATTGGAAGCGAGTCTCGAACAGCAGGGGCAAACTTCTTTATTAGTAGATAGTATGATGGTCCTATGAGGTTCAAAGTTGGCTCATCAACCTTCTCCAATGTCTTGAATATATCTGAAATTGCTTTTGTTATATCGCAAATTTCTTTGTTAAATGTTCTGTTGACACACGCAATAAGCTCTAGACGATTTTTGGCTGTCAGAACAGTAACTAGTTTTTCATAGCTAGCTTCTATAGCTTCAGAACGACGATGCATTGACACCCAAGGCCTCGTGTCACCTCCATGCTTTAGTGACTTGGGAAGCTGCTCTTGAATGCCAACTGACTGCTTTGCAAAGCGGCATAGTTCACTAACTGCAGTTTCATATGATGCAGCCTCTGGCTCTTGCCGTCTAGTATCATTCCAAGCAAACGTTAGGACAGCGTGCAAGCGATGACACATGCAGTCAACTCGAACCCCACACTTCAATGCAGCAACGATATTTGAGC
The DNA here is from genome assembly GCF_000326865.2 of Helobdella robusta. Lineage (NCBI taxonomy): Eukaryota > Metazoa > Annelida > Clitellata > Rhynchobdellida > Glossiphoniidae > Helobdella > Helobdella robusta. The sequence continues at coordinate 1,066,071 of NW_008705215.1, read as the reverse complement.
CGTGATCAGTAGTGAATGGGACTTCATCAATTGGTATTTCATATTCACCAAGGATGTTGCTCATGACAGTGTATATATTTTGTGCAGTGTGTGAAGAGGTTCCGAAGTGACGAACGGCAAGTGCTGCATGGTGATTTGTAAAGTCACAATCAATCCAGGAGCAGTGCACATCTAGGTATGACTGTTTACGAAAGTCGTCTGTAAACATATCAATACACAACGACACACTGCCATCCTCTATCGGATCTTTAAGCCGTTCAGCAAGTTTAGTTACAACTGAGGCTGCAACTGATGTTGCATCACGACTCACGGTTTTTCTTCCCACAACAACGTCAGAAACATCAAACTTTCCATATTTGGCACCTAACTCAACACAGCTCTGCATCAAATTGAGAAGCCCTTTATTTTCAACAGATTTGAATGAGTGGTAACCATCAACACAGAAAAAGATCTGTCTATGCTTCAACATCGTTAATTCTTGAGGAGACAGTTGAATTTTTCGTTTCAAGCATTGCTGGATTTTCAACTGTGACTTTGGCAAGACTACAGCACAATGTTTGATATGTTCTTGCTGATTTTTAGTGCCAAAGTTTTTACCTGATGAATCTTTAAACTGATATACCTTATTGCACTTAATACAAGCACAATAGTAATTCACAGGAATTTCGCTATCATCATTTTCCTTTTTTTGAAAAACCATGTGAAATTTCTGCCAGATTTCTGATTTTAAATTTGTGGGTGCTTTTAATATAAACCTCCCTGTTTTTTCTGGAAAGAATAAATATTTAAATACTTAAGTATGTTCAATCAATCAATTAAATTTATCTAATGAATGTGATTTCTAAACTTCAACAGCACCCAACTAAAATTTGAAAAATAAACCATTTCTAGGTAGAAAAAAGAAAGAAAATGAAACATGAATATCAAGTAAATAAGTAAAATGAGCAATTGAGAAAAAATTCTGATACCTGTAAAGACTGAAGAGATTTGAAATTATGAAAAATAACAATTAATTCTTTAAAGGAATTAAAACATAAAAAATGTAAAAATGTTAATGTGAAATTTATTACATTTTTTACTTTCGCAAACTTAGCAAATTTAAATCACACAAACCTCTCAAATGACGCTGAATTTCTTCTGATTCTGCCATACTTGTAAATAAAACAAATTTTCTCGATCAGAAAGAAGTTAACTTTTGCTCAACTCAATAATCACAAAAAGAAAGTGGAAACGATAGACCAAAGATACAATAATATTACAGCGATATAAAATACACCGATTATTAACTAGTTAAAATGTTCGTTTAAGAATAAAAAAAATACAGAAATAAATTATTTATAATAAAATTTGAAAATTTCAACCCAACCCAACCCACGCAACTTTAAAAAATTTGGACCCAACCCAACCCAACCCAACCCATGGGTTAACCCAACCCATGTCCACCTCTGATCCATACATTGCCTAAATTATGTGCGGAGATTTGTATACATAATACATATACATAATATGTATACACACACACACCACACACACACTCATGTGTAGATATATATAACGAATGTGTAGTATATGTAAGTAACAGAGACCATAAATCATAGGGAGTATTAAAACGTTGCGAACGTACAATTTAAAAATAGATTGAAACATGTTCAATAGATACGATTTAGCATATATTTATAAAAAGAATATATATATGGATGAAAACTTATAGGCATAAATACATTTATATATTCAAAAGTTTGTATACCATACGGTTTTATGCAAATTTAAAAACAAAGATTATGCACACACACACACGAACACACACACACATATACACGCACATTTAAATGAATGCACAAACATATACATAATATGTATACACACACACACCACACACACACTCATGTGTAGATATATATAACGAATGTGTAGTCTTTTTCACATGTACCTCATCTGGTTTTTGCTTTTTTAATTCATCCCCGGCATCGGCACGATAGGCTGGATAATTGATGGAGGCCGTTAATAATAATTACCATCATTCTTCTTCAGATTCATATCGGTGGTGGTTTGATGGGTGGTTGAGTGGATGGATGGATGCAAGGTAGATTGATGCTGGGTGAAGAAGGGATAGATAAATGGATGAATGAATGAGTGAGTAGATAAATAGATAAAGGTGGATGAAGTAAAAATATATGGACAGATGGATGGGTGATTAGATGCTGGATGAATGCATGAATAGATGAATAGACGGTTGAGTTAGTGGATAAGCAGACGGAACAAGATAATTTTAATGATAATTCTCTATTATTTTGTTAACAAATTATGAACACGTCAATATGCTTGAATTAAATAGTTGGAAACACTGAAAAAAAATATTATCAAGACCTTATTTTTTTATTTTCTTTCTAAAAAATAAATTAATTGTACATATGGGAACCTGCGAATCAACAACAGCAACGTCAAACTGGCAATCAGTTGGCTACACATAAATTTCTAGACTGAAAGACAGCAAATATCGCCACCGACAGCTTATCGTATGCTGGAAAAAGCAACAACTCAAATCTAGACAATATTCAACTAACGGACACTATTTTTAGTCTCGAACTACAAGAGAAGCAGGTGTTGGCGTCATGGATACCGATACACTGCGGTATAGAGTAAAACGAGAGAGTGGACAGATCAGCCCTAGAAGAACCCTTCAACCAGAATTAGAATCCAGCGCTAGGGGTATCAGACAAATGATTGAAGCAGAATTAGTACCACTCAAACAAATCATCTCTGAAAAAACCAAAAAAATATATGTCAAAGTATATGTTAAAGAAATAAGAAACAAAGAAGAAATTTTGGATAAAAAAATCAAAACTGATCTAAGCAGATTCAGGACCGGACACCTTCTGGCAATGAAAGGCACGCATCTGACTCACCACGGAAAGCACAATGTAGACTATGTGAAGAAGAAGATGAAACTTCCTCACACCTGTGGTTGAGATGTCTAGTCATATTGCATATAAGGCAAAGACATGGCATGGGAAAACAGCTAGAAGAACTTACTGAACGTCCCCAGGAGGCGGTGAAGATGGCGTTGGAAATCTTCAAAAAACTAGAGGCGGTGAACAAATGATCCAGGATCGATTGAGAGACTATTACAAAAACAACAACAGCAACAACTCATCCACAACATATCAACTAGCCTATCTGCGGTTTCAGAGACAATAGTTATTTTTAAAAAATTCAATTGCTATCGACAAGTTAGTATTGTCATAATGGTTGCTATTGTTATTTGTTCAGTTATTGTTTATCCAATATTTTAACTTTTTATTTAAATCTTGTTATATTTATTGTTTGGATACTGGGATTGGTGATGGAATGACTGCCAACCTACCACTCCAGTGCTCACACCAACCTGCATCATTGCAATGCTACCGTGATTGCTTCTGCGGTCTTGTTTATATTTAAAATTTAAATTTCCACGCTCATCTTCCGTGTGAAAGCATTCGCCTTTTTCGTGTCCTCGTAATCTCTATTGTTTACTGTTTGATGTTGTTTCGTTTTGTTGGTTGTGCTCATGATGTTATGTACATTTTGTTAAGTTTATTTATGTTTATTTGGATTATTAAAATGTATACTTTCTTATTTTCGCTGCAAGTTATTTTTGGCAACTTTTTTAAAAGTTGGCGGCTATTGTTAGTTTTTCATGTGAATTCATTTTATTCTTCTTTCTTCAGTTAGATAGTCTCACTACTTTTGTGATTTGTCGTACTGTGCCTGTTGCTGGTTTTAATTCTTTGTTGGTTGTAGTTTTTTACTTTTTGCTGTTTGATTTCGTTGCTTGTAATTTATTTTTGTGCAGTTTGAAGATTTTTTATGTAGGTTTTGTTGATGAATAGTTATTCTGAACAAATTACTTTACGCTGCCCCAATCTCAAAACTAATTTGTAAAGTGGTTCAAAAACAACAAAAATATGCTTTTCAGATTTTTTTCTTGAAAATAAAAAACTACTTTATATTCGGCAGTTGAAAATTCTTTTTTGCAGAGAGTTGTAACGTTTCCTGATGCATCTTCTTCCATTGAAACTTCTTCACGTCAGATGATTTTTATATGGTTCTTTGCGTTTGACATATGGTACATTTCATCGTTGTGTGCTAATGTCGTAAGTCGATATACACTTCTGGCTGAAGTTTTAATTTGACGTAAGTTTTGTTTTGTTGATGATGTTACAGATGATGAGGAGGTTGATAGTTCCTTGATGGTTCCTTGATGGTGTTGTTGACGAAGGTGATTATGATGATAATGATGATGTTTAGTTTTTTTCATACTATTTTGTTTATAATTCTTTGTTATTTTTCTCATTCCAAAAATGTTATCGTATTATCACGCTATCGCTACTGTATTCTGCACTTATGAAAACACTTCATTCTTTTGTGGCACAAAGTTTTAGTTATAAGCATAAAATAACACGTAAGCAGTTTTGCGTTTGACAGTTCTACATTACAAAAAATCTAAAAAATCAGTCACTTTATTAGGGCTGTTTCGATTGGAACTGTGTTCATGCACGTAATATCATCGTTAATTATGGTGCCTTTTTAATTATATTTTTAGCGCAATAGGTTTGTTGGTTGTGTCTTGAGAATTAAAATATACTGTTAAGTTTGACTTTTTGTGTTGATGTTTGTTCACAGCCATGCAACGTTGTTGATTGTCTTCATTTTTTACACTTTTGCTGATGTGCTCGTTGAAAACAACGAAAGACACGTCCACGTCAGATCGATGAAGATGAGGTAACATCATTCCAGCCCCTTTTAAGCAATCGTTCACGTAATAAAAATTTGTCCATTGTTGTGTTAGTATTTTTGAATTTGTACTTCTAAAAAATAACAGAAAAAGAACTCAAACCACGAGGCATGCTTATGATTTTAAGTCGTCATTTATTTCGCTTAAGGACTATTTATTCATTTTTTAGCATTCTTTGTCATATGTTCGAGAGTAGAATGTCTAAAGCAAAAAAAAAGTTGGAATTGAATAGAGTGAAAAGAAGAGAAAGCAATCATGGGTATGAGCAACTTAATTTCAACCAAGATGGACTTCCACGAATCAATTCTACTCCAGTTTGCAGACTTACTTGCGTTTGAATGTTGTGATGATATTATCGTGATGTTGTTGTTCGGATGTTATTAGGATGTTGTTGTAATGTTTTGGCAATTGAGACGTTATTGTAGATTTTGTTGCGCTGTTATGCTGGGGTTGAAGTTGTTTTCGTTATAATATTTTGTTGAAGTGTTGATTTGTCGTTTATTTAATGTTGTTACTAAATGTTTATGTTAAGCCATTGTCAATGAACAGGAACACCAAAATGAAATATGCTTGTCGTTCTTCTTTTGATTCCACACTGGTAGTTGTTAAATAGATTTTTGTTGATGTTATATATAGCTGATAAGTGTTATATAGATATTGTTATTTTACAGTTAATTGTTATATTGATTTTTAATATTGTTGTATATTTCTTGTTAACGTTTTATATTTCTAGTTAATGTTTTGTTGTTCTTGCAAATGTTTTCAATTTATAGTTTTTGTTACACACCAGAGCACATGCAAACCTGAAATTTACATCTCGCCTTCACAAACTTTTTTTGCGTTCAAATTTATCACTTGCTAATTTTTTGTTCTCAGTTGTGTGCGTTCGCATATTTTTATTTTTATAATTGAAATTTTTAACGCAAAAAACCCGGTTGAACGTTTTTATTCGAAATTACAAAAAAAAACTGATTCATTATTTCAATCAACTTTTAAAATGCCAACAATGGCTGACAATGGAAAACCAACATTTTTTGTTTCTTTCTATTTGTTGCAATTTTATAAATTTTTTAATCATATTTTTTTTATTGCTTTTGATTAATTTTTTTCAACTTTTTCATTTTTATTATTAGGTTTTTGACCAATTTTAATTTTTAAATAACTTTAAAAAGAGTTTTATAATAAAAATCCATTCATATATAATTTTCGAAACAATCATAAACAAATTAAAATAACAAAAATATTCATAAAAATGTTTCTATAAAATTTATTTTACTTTTGTTTTGGTATATTTGAAAAGTGAATGTGACGGTGCTGAAGTGCACTTGCGTTGATTATTTGATTATTCAAACAGAGGCGTAACCAAAGGAGGAGCTTTAAAGTTGATAATAGAGTTGAAAATTCAACTAAATCTTTTGCAATGTTTTAATAAAACAGCATTTTTTGCAAAATTTGTATAAAAAATGCAATTTTCAAATATGAATAAAAGACACAATTTTCGATAATGAAATCTTGAAAAAAAAAACGTGGGTTAAGCTTATAAAGGTTGTCAACCTTTTTAAAAAAATTCCTGTCTCCCTCCCACTGAACATTTCTGGCTCCGTCAGTGCATACAAACATATACGTAAACACAAACATTTTTTCGTAAACATATTCAAACATGTTATTGAGTAAAATAAAAAAATTGAATTCGCTCAAATATTTTTACAAATTCAGAAAATTTCCCAGAAATTCGCACAAATATTTATGAAATATAAAAAAGTGTAATGAAACAATTATGAAATAAAATATTTTTGTCAATAAATATATGAGTCGAAAAAACATTTCAATTTAATCAAATCAATCAATCAATTAGTTTTTAAAGCGTTATTTCCGCGATGTTCAACAGCACTCCTTAGTGAATTTTACAAACAAATTGGTCTTGAGATCCGTTCTGAACTTCGTAAATGATGGAGAAGTAGTCCGAGAAGGAGGTAGAGAGTTCCAAAGAAAAGGGCCAAAAAAAGCAAATAGTGTTTAACACGAGTTAAAAAGATGTGAGAACAAGAAGAGAATCGTAAACCGTTTAGGTTCAATTGATATATATGATTATGTATTTTGAGTAAAATAGCTTCAGTGCTGTGAGCAAGAAACCGTTTATCATTATTTTGGCCAAAAAAATTATTACCAACCATTTAGAACAGTGGTTGTGTGGGTTTAGATTTGTTGAAAAATAAGAACGACCAATTTTTGCTCATCATGAAATTTTTATCAAATTTTGATATATTAAAACTAGTTATTTTGTGCAAAATTTAATTCAATTTTATTTTTGTGATGTGGAGAAGTTGTAGTACCTTTCAGTTTTATTTCTTATTAGTTTACACAGAGATTTCGTTCAATTTAGCCTTACCTCTACGAAGCCATTATATTGCGGGAGACTTCAGCCCCAAAGTCCCCCTGCCTCATCTATTTAGTGAAGTTTCAATCTTTTTCTGCATTTTCAAACTCACAGAAGTCCGTTGGACATCAGTTTGCATGAAAGGAGATGTTTCTGTTCGCTACAACTTTACTGCTTCAATGAAAATTACTTCGTATGTAAACATTTACATTTTTAAACGTGCACATTTGCACAGCCTTGATGTGAACAAATTCAGTTTAAACAACAATTAAAATTGTTTGCTGTTGGACTACGGCAAAATCAAACTTTTAATTAATTAAACTGTTTTTAATAAGTTCAAACAAAAACATTTCCAATAAATAAAAACTATAGACAAATATGAAATTAATGATCTACAGCAATGTTTTCTACGAAGTTTTGAAGCTCGTCATTATTCAACTTAGCAAACGCATTTAAAACGTTTTTTCAATTACTAAGCAAATGTTTAAACAGTAAAAACTAACCCCATACATAAAACTTTTTCTAAATGGAAAAGAATAAAGATAAGGACATAAATACACATACGGAAAAAGCACAAAAACAAACACTACAGAGCTTTAGCACATAAAACGAGGAGCGATCAATGTCCAACATACACAAACATATACATGTCACATACAGGCGAACACTCATACATTCTAAAACAAGCAACCAGAAACATTCACAATACTACACACACTCATGTCTAAACAAATCACACTTACAATGTGTCTTTATGTAGGCGCACAAACTTATTAACACACACACACTCTAAGAAAAATACAAACACACAAACAAGCAAAGCGGTTCTCTGTGGAGTATGTACTGGGAAGCTGACAGGTGTTTCAAACGTTTCGTTCGAAAGATTAGACAAATTTACAGATATAAAAACAAAATAAAAATAAAAATCATTACTCGATTGAATTGAAGTTGAAAAATTGATTTGTTGAGTGCATTAAATTCTTTCTTTCAATAGCGTTCCTCATTATGTTGCGCAAACTCAAAGGATACCTGCCTCTTTTCATAATAACGTTCAGCTTAGCACTCAAGCTTACCTGTGCAGTTTCCGTTCATTGGTTTTACTGTTTGCTGTTTTAATGGTATCATTATTTCAAGAACTTTCTCCTCTGTTGCATGCATTGCTTTCAATGTGTTGCACGTTTTGAGATGATGTTCGCTTTATTGTTATATTTGCCCCAAGTAAATTATTACCTAGGCGTCTAATATGGTTGTTGTTGATTTATGTGGCGTCTGCTCAGCTGTGGAGCAATCTCCCTGCAGGTCTGAAGAGATTGGACAACATTTTAAAAGGCGATTTTAAGAAACAGTTTTTCTCTAAAACACACCAAGCAATCTCTTTTGAAGTAACCACACAAAACTTCTGAGGTCTTCTGAATTAACCACAAACTTATGAAATCCTCTGAAGTAACAACACGAAACTTCTGAAGTCTACTGAAGCAGCCACGCAAGACTTTTTACGTCGTCAGCTCTTTGTTATCTCTTTTTATAATCTTTCTATCTCAGTTGTGGCTGTGGAATCTTAGCAGGCATCAAACATTTTTCTGACCGCTTGTTTTGAGCATGTGTGTGTTTTTTTATTTGTTTGAAACAGGATTTAATTCAACACATCCAATCATTATTTCAATGATGTATTTAATTTTTTATTTGCAAATGATACATGCGTCAAGTCACAATGCGTGTTTATTTTGCGTTTATAAGCATAGAAACGCTTTCAATGAATAAAAATACTTGAAATAAATTCAAAAAAATTTTTATTTTAAAATTGTTTAAATAAAATTTTACATTTTATATTTGAGTGGGAAGAAAGCCATTTCTCTATTTTTATAAGTAGAAGCAATAAATAGGAAATTTAACATAAATGGAATTTTTTTTATCGCTTTGAAGAGAAGGATGGCGTGCTGAGGCGAGGTGTCTTCCTTTAAAATTGGCTTCCTTTTAATTAAATCCTTTCAAACAATTTTAAATAAAATAAATAACAAAATTATTTTTTTTTTCAGAATAAATTCTGGAAAATTTTGAATAAATTCTTATTAATTAAAACGCTTCTGAAACTTAAAACAGAAAATATTTTTACGATAAAAAATTGTTTTAATTTGTTTTTGAGGTATAAACTAACAACTTATAAAGTTTTGGCACATTACGTTTATTCATATTTCTTCAGCAAAAAAAAAATTAGGATTTTACATTACGCTCACAAATTTGGCCAAACGTGAATGAAGAAATAAACACAAGCATTTCAAAACTGCTCATAAACTTTAATGAACTTTTGTGAACATTACTAAACATTTCTAAGCAATACTTAACTTAATTAGACATTTTTAAACATTTCTACAAATTATTAAAAGTTCCTTATTCACTTAATATTACTAAACACTACCAAACTAACATTCCTAAACGCTACTAAAATTACTTAGTGCTGTTAAATATTGTTCATAATTTGTTGCTTTTTGTAATATTTCATTTGTAAACAAACTTCGATTAAAATACAAGTATTTGCAGCTCAGAAATACAATTTGTTAATGGTTTTGAAATTCTGTTTGATATGTTTGATAAACAGAAGAGAATTGAGATAGAGTTGACTATGCCATACGAAGAAAATTTTGATACTTTACATATTAGTATAAAGCAATGAATAATTTATTTGTGGTATGTGATTGCATGCATTCGTTTGCTTTTATAATTTCCAGTCTTTCCAAATTTAAAATTCACTTTTTTTTGATAACCTTTAATTTGAGACAACAAATCTCTTTCAAACGTATAATAATACTTCATGGTGATAATGATGATTTGAACAAAACCAGTTAATAAAACAATAAAATATGAGTGCAAATAACCAACCAACCAACCATCCAGCATGCTCATCCCAAAGGCGAACCACTGGCTGTCTGTCAATGCCGACTTGAAGCTCCTCAAATGCGAAACAGTTGAGCGCAAATCAGCTGACCTCGAGTTTGTTTATTCTCAAAATGTTCTATTCAGACCTGAGAAACCTTCTGCTAACAACAGCAGCAGCAGTAACAAAAACAACAACATTAACAGCAACAACAACAACAACATTAACAACATATACAACTGCAGCAACAACACATCAAGCAACACAACAGTCAACACCACAGTTAATTTCAACAGCCTCCCTAACCATGCCATCAACCTGGCCCACCATGCTAAAACCTTGAGAGTCTTCTGCGTCAAAGGGTTAAGGTATGTGATGATGATGATGATGATGGCGGTAATGATAATGACGATGATGATAATGATGATGATGAGGGTAATAATGATGATATGCTAACAATGATGATTTTTCTGATTATGATTATGACAATCACTATCTTTTTTTTTATGTTTTTTCATAATTATTACTGCGGTAAGGATGAGAATGATGGGGACAAGAATCAGTGATGAGACCAAAATTTTGCGATGGGGAGGATGGTATAAAATTATCCGAAGTTGACCACCATCATTTGCTGACTCGCGTGTACATTATTACAACATTTCACATACAATCTTCAACATATTCGTTTTTAATGGTCTGGTAGAGGTCGATGCATCACCGCATTCCCTCCCTAAATTATTCTTGGATCTTCTCTAGATCCTACCTGGATCTTTCTGGATCCTTCCTGTATCTTTCCTGGATCCTCCCTAGATCCTCTCTTGATCCTCCCTGGGTCCTCCACTGGCGAGGATAAAGACGATATCGGAAAATATTTGGAGCAATTATGATTAAATATTTTATAAATATTAAAATTAAGGTGATAACAAAGATATGCGGGGATGATGTTAATCACCTTGATGTTGATGAATAATTTTATTTCAAATGATAATATCGATGATGATGAAAATGGCATTTCTGTAAGCCGCAACCAGCAACCGATTCCAACTAATCCAATAATCAACATCACTTCGGCTATTATACTTTCAGCGGAGCGTTTGCACAACGATCGAGTGGTCATTGTCGTTATCATTAACGCTATCATCATCGTTATCATCGTCGTAATCATCTCATCAGCGTACAGCAGATGATCATTCCAACGTAGTTGAACCAATCCCATCCACAATCTTCCCATAAAATTGTCTAATCGTTTGCAAGCTCACATCATCATCATTGTTGTTGTTGTTAAAGTGTTGTGTTGTTGTTGTTGTTAAGTAACGACCGAACAACAAAAAATGTAAATATTACTCTTTTTATTTTTGTTATTATTATAATTGTAGTAGTGATTGTTGTTGCTGTTGCTATACTAGTATAACTATTTACTACTAATAATAATAACACTGGTAGTAGTAGTATTAAAAGTAGTGGTTGTTATTATAGTTGTATTATTTTTTTTAATTTTATTATCATTATTATCATTGTTGTTGTTATTATTATTAGTTGTTGTTTTTGTAATTGTAGTGGTAGTAAGAGTAATAGTAGTACTGCTAGTAACACTAGTAGTAGTAGTAATAATAGTAGTAGTAGTGTTGTAGTAGTAGTCGCATTAGTGTAGTAGTGGTAATAGTAGTAGTAGTAGTAGTAGTAGTAGTAGTAGTAGTAGTAGTAGTAGTAGTAGTAGTAGTAGTAGTAGTAGTAGTAGTATTAGTAGTAGTAGTAGTAGTAGTAGTAGTTTAGTAATAATGGTAAGAGAAGTAGAATATTGCTAGCGTTGCCATTACTAATACTACTACTATAAAATACTATTATTATATTATTACTGTCTATCACATGGAAGAAAGTTGTGAAATGCAGTTTACAAGCACACTCAAAACAACAATTATTGGCGAAATATTCCTGAGCATGGTGTTGAGCCTAGAACCCTCAGGAACAATCTAGAACACTCAAGAGCAATCTAGAAAATTCAAAAACAAACTAGAACAATTTAAAACACTCCAGAACAATCTTAAACAATCTATAACACACTAGAACAATCTAGAACATTCTTGAACACTTTAGAATAATCTAGAACAATCTAGAAAACTTTAAAACATTCTAAAACACTCTTGAAAATCTAAAACAAACTAGAACAATTTAGAAAACTCTAGAAAAATCTATAACACTCTAGAGCAATCTTGAACCAATTTAAACACTCTACAACATTCTAGAACACCCTAGAACAACAACAACAACAACACACGTTTAGACGACATTTTCCCCGAGATTGGGGGTTGCCGTTTGGCTACCTATGATGAAACCATTGTCACTTCTGCCATCATAAGTAATTTATTTGGCTAATTTTTACGCAGGACGCCCTTCCTTACGCAACCACAGTTATAAGCGGTGGGCCTAGCCTTTGATGATCCAACATCACTCACAAGGCAGTGAGGGTCAGTTTAATGTCATAACCAGGACATGAACACCCTAGAACAATCTAAAAAATCCTTAAACACCCTAGAATAATCTAGAACAATCTAGAACACTCTAAAACAATCTAAAATACTTTAAAATATTCTAAAACATTCTTGAATAATCTAAAACATACAAAAACAATTTAGAACCCTCTAAAACAATGTAAAACATTCTAGTGCAATTTTGAACACTTTTGAACACTCTAGAATAATCTAGAACCATCTAGAACACTCTCGAAAATTTTTGAATTCTATAGAATGATCTAGAACAATCTAGTAAAATTTAAAACACTCGAGGGAAATCTAGAACCATCTAGAACAATTTAAAGCACTTTAGAACGCTCTAGAGCGATGTAGAACTCTCTAGAACACTCAAAACAATCTAGAACAATCTAGAACACTCAAAACATTCTTAAACAGGAATCCCTGAAAAAAAGTCTTCAGGAAAAAAAGTCTTCAGAAAAAATATCTTCGGAAAAAAAGTCTTCAAGAAAAAATGTCTTCAAGAAAAAACGTCTTCAAGAAAAAATGTCTTCAAGAAAAAAAGTCTTCAAGAAAAAAGTCTTAAAAAAAATTTATTCAACAAAATTACCTTCAAAAACATTTTAAAAATTATGTTTAGAGGTCAATGACAAATAAAAAATATCTCTATAAATGTCTATCGCATAAAATACACTTAAATCATTGGTAAATTTTTCCTATTTAACACAATACAGTGTCCAATGGCTCTTAAAGCCTCCAATGTAGATCTTCGGCCATCTCTAACGTCTTTGCACAATCGTTCCATTCTTTCTTGGAAATATTTTGACTGTCGTTTTTTCGGCTTATTTATTTGAATTCCTCGGTCAATTTGACCAATAGATGTTAGAGCAGATGTTTGATCTTTTTTGATGGCACTGATTAAAGTCCATAACGATGGATTAAAATGGCCAATTAAATTGTGGAAACTATTACTCCAACCTCACAAACGTTATTAGTTCTTTCATGACCATTGGTTATCGTAAAAACGTTCCATGTTTCGGGTGGAAATAGAGCAGGCATTCGGATCAACCTAATTT
>NW_008705215.1:979141-1052454 GCF_000326865.2 Helobdella robusta | reverse complement strand
AAACAGGCAAAATGACAATTGATTAAAAATAGTTAACAAAGCATGCAACTATACCTTTCTCCATGTTGACTGTGTCAAATGGAAAAAACATCCTACAACTTCTACGTTTGCACCGAAGATATCATGTAAGGCACGTCTGGGGGCAATTTCGAAGTCTAACATAACAGTGGTTGGAGCCAAAATTATGTTGTGTTCTTGCGCCTTATCTTTAATTGCCCTAAAAACTTCTTCATATGACGCCTGATTTCTTGATGTCATTAGGGCATAGGCGCATGTTACATAATGGTTAAGATAGGCAACTCTAATAAAGTACAGTTGGTGAAAAATATTTGGAGACAAGCTAAAATTACCATCCATAAACCATCTGCAAATATATAATAGTTAATATATATCAAAAATAAGCGAAGTGGTTTAATTACAGATGGAACTTCAATTTCGAAGTAACTAATTAATTTAATAAGCCGCATTCTTCCTAAATAAATAAAATGTAACTACCTAGTACTTCTTCCCATTTGTTGTAATTGTACGAATGTCGAAAAAACAATTATCCGGTTGAATGGATTGGCTCCACTGTCGTAGATGATGACATTTTCGTTGCCTTCTCTCATCTGCCAAGCTTTTGGTATTTCGAATTCTGTATTGGATGGTTCAATTGGAATATTTTTGCGGCGTTAGTTTCTAATTGTTTTTGTCACGTGATCTTTATGGCCTACATTTGCTCTGTCTTCTTCATCTAACCCCGATAAAGCATCTGCATATATTTGGCTCGGTTTGGCCGAAGAAGATAGTATAGCAGTCTTTTTCATTTCATTCAAAACCTTCGCTTTTGCAATTTCTTCGGGTTCTGAAACATGGTTGTGTTCTTTCTGACACTTTATTTCAGTAATCTAATTATATAATTTAGTAAAGACAATATATATATATATATTGAAATGAATTTATATTTATATATCAGATTAACAAATAAAAAGATATATTGATTATTTACCTCAATGTTTGTTGAAATTGCTCCTAAACAGTTGAAAAATGTTTTTCTAGAGCATTGCCAACGAATCGTTGCTCCTCTACTCAATTTTTTTGTATACATATACCCTTCCAAACACATCACAACTTCTGACCTCCTTTATTATTTTCAATAATTTCCATAGTAACAGAATAAAATAACGATTAAAATTTTTACAACTTTAAAGTCCATGCCAATAAACTTTTTATATGATATTAATACACAAAGAAACCTTGAAATAAAATTCTATTTTTTTTTAAATTTAAATTACACTATTGAATAAATGCATGCGAATTGCTTTCTCATCATCAATCATCATTAATTGTTCTAAATTTACATGCCAATTTGCGCTAGAAAGCTTGAGAACCAATTTACTTAGTTATATGTTTATGGTCTTTTGCGTAATGTTTAATTCTTTATCATCAACGATTTGTGTTTTTTGGCTGTCTGTATTTAAAAGTGTATCTGATGATCATTACAATAATTATAAATTAATAAGTAATTGCATTCTATCTCGTCTCGTATTGTCTGTTAATATTAATAATAATAATATAAATCATAATTTGAAAACAAAAATTGTCCGGGGAGTAATTGTCCTGGGGGTATTTTGTTTTGGGGGTATTTGTCCGGGCGGTTATTTGCGTGGGGGGAGGGGTATTTGTCCGGGGGTATATTGTTTGGGGGGTTTTTTATCCGGGAGATAATTGTCCGGGGAGTTTTTTGTCCGGGGAGTTATTTGCGTGGGGGGTATTTGTCCGGGGGGTAATTGTCCGAGGGGTAATTGTCAGGGGGGTATTTGTCCGGGGGGTAATTGTCCTAGAACCGTTTTTGGCACATGCTGTAACACTTTAACAACCCTATAATCCATTCCAATAAACCTCTCAGATAATATTATTACACAAAGAACATAATAAAGTTATTATGATTTTTATTAATTTTTATTGTAACAAATTTTTTATGTAAAAATGTAAATTCATTTTTGTATGTATGAATATTTTAAAAATAAAATAGTATCGTTGGATTTTTTTCTGGAAGACTTTTTTTCCTGAAGACGTTTTTTCTGGAAGACTTTTTTTCTTGAAGACTTTTTTTCTGGAAGACCTTTTTGACTGAAGATATTTTGACTGAAGATATTTTTTCTGAAGACATTTTTTCCTGAATGCTTTTTTTCTGGTTACCCTTAAACAGTAATTCCAAGCAATAAAATAAAATTGCATTTTTTGGCTGTTTTTTTTTTGCCTGTGATACCAAAAAATTTAGAACACTAAAGAGCAATCTACAAAATTCAAAAACAATCTTGAACAATTTAGAACGCTCTAGAATAATCTAGAACAATCTAGAACACTTTAAAACATTCTAAAACACTCTTGAAAATCTAAAACAAACTAGAACGATTTAGAAAACTCTAGAAAAATTACAGTTTCTGCGTCTGTTAGATCCTGATTTTTAAAGAATAAAAAAAAAAAAAAAAAAATTTATAACGCTCTAGAGCAATCTTGAACCAATTTAAACACTCTACAACATTCTAGAACACCCTAGAACAATCTAGAAAATCCTTAAACACCCTAAAATAATCTAGAACAATCTAGAACACTCTAAAACAATCTAAAATACTTTTAAACATTCTAAAACATTCTTGAATAGTCTAAAGAAAACTAGAACAATTTAAGACACTCTAGAACAGTCTAAAACACTCTTGTGCAATGTTCAACCATTTTAAACACTCTAGAACAATCTAGAATACACTAGAGCAATCTAGAACGTTCTTGAATACTTTAGAATAATCTAGAACACTCTAGAACACTCTAAAACAACTAGAACACTTTAAAATATTCTCAAACGCTCTTGAATAATTTTAAACAAACTAGAATAATTTAGGACACTCCGGAACAATCTAGAACACTCTAGAGCAATTTTGAGCCCTTTTAAAAATTTAGAATATTCTAGAACCATCTAGAACACTCTAAAAACACTAAAAAATTTTGAACTCTATAGGAAATAATCTAGAACAATCTAGTACAATTTAAAACACTCTATAACACACTACATCACTAGAACAATCTAAAACATTCTTGAACACTCAAAAATAATCTAGAACAATCTATAACACTATAAAACAATCTAGAACACTTTGAAACATTCTAAAACACTCTTGAATAATCTAAAACAAACTAGAACAATTTAGAACACTCTAGAACAATCTAGAACATTTTAGTGCACTTTTGAACCTTTTGAAACACTATAGAATAATCTAGAACCATCTAGAACACTCTAAAACACTCTAGAAAATTTTTGAACTCTATAGAATGATCTAGAACAATCTAGTACAATTTAAAACACTATATGGCAATCTAGAACCATCTAGAACAATTTAAAGCATTTTAGAACGCTCTAGAACAATGTAAAACTCTCTAGAATACTAAGGACATTCTAGAACAATTTGGACACTCTAGAACACTCAAAACAATCTAGAACACTCAAAACATTCTAAAACAGTAATTCCAGGCAATAAAATGAAATTGCATATTTAGGCTGTTTTTTGCCTGTGATACCAGAAAATCGAGAACACTCAAGAACAGTCTAGAAGAAACATTCTTGAACAATTTAGAACGCTCTAGAATAATCTAGGACCATCTAGAACACACAATCTAAAACACTTTAGAATAATCTAGAACAATCTAGAAAACTCTAGAACAATCTAGAACACTTTAAAACATTCTAAAACACTCTTGATTAATCTAAAACAAACTAGAACAATTTAGAAAATTCTAGAACAATCTAGAACACTCTAGAGCAATGTTCAACCATTTCAAACACTTTGGAACAACTTAGAATACACTAGAGCAATCTAGAACATTTTTGAACAATCTAGAGCACTTTAAAACATTTTTAAAACACTCTTGAATAATCTAAAACAAACTAGAACAATTTAGAACATTCTAGTGCAATTTTGAACCCTTTTGAACACTCCAGAATAATCTAGAACCATCTAGAACACTCTAAAACACTCGGAAAATTATGCTGAACATGTAGATATTTTTATAACTCGATTTTACCGTAATTTTGCATTTTTTTCCACTGAACTGATTTTATTTTTTTTCTTGATTTTCATTGTATGATGAGCATCGTAGACTATATTCATTTCTAAATATGTTGATAATTAATTCAGAAAGAACAAAGAGTTTCCATTATTATTATTTTTGTTATTATTATTATTTTTTTTGTTGTTGTTAGTGGTGGTGGTGGTGGAGGTGGTGTTTTGTTTTTGTTGTTGTTGTTGTTGTTAATGTTATTTTTGATAAAGTCATCATCATTATTTTTATCGTCATAAACTTTTTTCGTATAAATTCGGAATCATTTTGCTCATAGTATTTCATCTGTTTTGCCATTATCAACAACAACATCACTTTCAATCACCAGATTATGGTACACGAAAGACATCAAAGCAAACAGCAGTAGTCACGGAAACGAATCGGTTGAGACGTCAGACAACAACAAAACTCAACAACAGAAACATCAACAACAACATCAACAACAGCATCATCAACAACAGCAACAACAACAACATCAACAACAGCATCATCAACAACAGCAACAACAACAACATCAACAACAACAACAACAGCAACATCAACAGCAACAACAACATCATCAACATCATCATCATCAACAACAACAACAGCTACAACAACATCAACAACAACAACAGCAGCAACAACGACAACTGCAACATCAGCAAGACTATGATTTCAACAGCTCAACTATAACAATAGGTTACAATATAAATCTCATTGAATGTTTCAAACATCTTCATTCATTCACGCACAACCTACCCATCAATCACTCATTCTTCAAGATAAATTGCGCGTGTGTGAGTATGCGTGTGTTTTGTGTATATATATATATATATATATATATATTAGTTCTATTTGATATATATATATGTGTGTGTGTGTGTTTGTGTGTGTGTGTGTGTTTGTGTGTGTGTGGTGTGTAAACGTGTTTTTATTTACACATTACTCGTATTAGTTTTGTGTGTCTCGTGATGTTTGTCTGAATGTTTGTTGTTTTATAGCGAGCCACGTTGAATGTTTTCAAGACATATATTCAAGCAGAATGGTTCGGCTTTTCGATTAGTTAGGTAATTTCAATAATAAATCTCTCCCCTGTAGATTCACAAATGAAATGTGAACCACCTACAGAGTTCTTGTTGTTGTTTGGCATGAGTCTCAACTTCATTCCGTGGTTACCATGCAGTAGGAAAATTAATAAAAATATTTAATTATCCAGTGAAACGAATGTGGAACTAAAAAGTTGGATTGATTTGGCGGTCTGAAATTCAGAGATAAACGAAGTTCTCGGAGGTCGTCTGGAACATTTGAAAATCTTTCAATTTCGTGAATATCTCTCACACCGCACAAACTTATTATCATCCTATTTTGAAAAATAATTGAGCAAATTTTATGTTTTATCATAATGCAAGAATGAGTTGATATTCGTATGAGTGAAGCGTGTCGAGCTTATTTAACTCAAGTGATAGTATAAATGAATAAATATTTAATAATGCACAAATGTGCTGGAGGTCTATCCCAAATTGTTTGTCAGTTATTTTTATTCACAATTTGTTTCAAATATTTGATTCAACGTGGCAAATGAATGAAATGCTGCGGCCTCTGTAATAATCACTCGTAGTTCTGCTCATGTGGGTGACTTCGTCGTGTCGTCATTAACTTCTTTGCCTCGGATGATTAAGTTTGAATTAGGTAATAATTAGGCATATTCTTTACTGAGAACTTTTAATATTATATTCATCAATGCTAATGTTATGTTAATGTGCTTTTATAACGTTTATGTTTATATTAATTTTTATGATAATGTTTATGCCAATGTTAACGCTCATGCAAATGTTCATGCGTACAATAATATGAGCATTTGTATGCATTGCTTGCTTGTAAGAATGTTAGCGTTGATTTAGAATGTGTTGTTGTTGGTTGTTGTTGTTGTGACGATGGTGTTAGTGGTGGTGGTGTTAGTGGTGGTGTTGAAGATTTTCTATTTGATTAATGCCTTCGTTGCTGGCTAGCTGGCTTGGTTGGTCAGTTGCTTCGTTTCTTGCCTCTTCATCTCTCACAAATGTCTCCACTAGTTTCATCATCACCAACATCATTTCATCGTTTATATTCTATCGTATATATCATCATTTATTTCATCGCTCTAATTTTGTTACTTACGTCAGCCATTCTTACATTTACGTGCTGCATCGAGTCGATATCTAAACGATATTTATTTTGCATCTTGTAAACGTGATAATAATTCATGAATTCATCAACGCATAGCCAAGTGAAACTAGCTAAGGAGATCTCGGAGCCGGAGAACCACGCATGACGTTCGTTCTTGCTTGTTTATACGAAGCCAGTACCTAACCCTAACACTCCACCGTGCCCACAAACATGACCAGATGTCTATAAAATATTCAAAATATTCAACGACAGCCAAAATCTTTCAAAAAATGATGAAATTACTTTTTCAACGTTCATTTTATCCTCAGGAAATTATAATTTTCGGAATCAATTATTCAGCAGTTAAATATGTAAGAGATCGTTTGGTCTGTAACTCGGAGCTGGTCGTCTTGAGTGCAAGTTGATCACGTGTTGGATATTGTGCGCTCACCTTCCAAATATAAACTATTTCTATAGAGAGCAGTTGTCTTTGGATTTCATTCAGTAGAGCATAATCGGATGTCGATAGTTTTTTGTCGGTGCTTGGTGGGACCTCGACGCAAATGCACATACACACACACATTTATACACAGGCACCCACAGAAATGCTAACATACGCACACACATACACGCATACATTCAAACGCACACATAGATGCTTACACGTGCACACACCACATACATGCATGGTTAGTATACATTTGGATGGATGAAATGGGAAATGTGTCTAATTGAATTAGTGTTTGTATTCCGTTTTGAAAGGTTGTTTGCGTGTATCGGGTCAAACATTGAATGCACGGGCAGGTATGTTTTGTAATGGTTCATATTTGTGTGTTCACGTCCCGCATGCTCTTGTTTGCGTACAATATTTGCCCTGACATTAGTTGTACGTAGTGATTAAAAAATGTGATGACGATAACAGAGATGATGATGATGAAGGAACAACCTCGTTCAACACTCATTCGTCAAATACCAAATTTTATGATAAGTATATAAACAATATTTTACAAAGTCAGATATAATGTTATTGTTGACGGTATTGTTTTGTGTTCACAATAGAAATTAACTTCAATTTTTTTTGAAATGAAATAAAAACAATAAACAAAACATTAAATTTCTACAAAATTAAAACGAAACTATTAATACATTGACAAAGACGCACAAACAACTCCACAATTCGCCAGGCTACATGAATATAATACCTCGATGCATCGATTGGGCAGGCAAGTACCCGGTGTACGAAGGTATCGAACAAACGTACGAAGCCGTGCAAACATACTTCGCAGGAAACCCTCTAGAAGGTGAGTGATTGTTCAATTGTGCGTCATAATTAAGTCGTTTATTTTTTTAAAGATTTAAATTAACAGGCACGTCAATGAAAATGCGTGTGGATTGACGCATCACACAAACTGCATGTGATAGGCGGAGATCCTTCTTGCTTTCGAACGCGTTTAACTATTGCACCAGGCCTCCGCCTCACATTGAGCGAGCGACCGCCCGGTTGAACGTGCTGTCCAACACGATTAAAATTGAAACTCTTCTCATAAAATCGATTTAATTTTGTTGTTGAGGTGTACAAATTTTAAGCACCTACTCAAGCAAAATCACTACTCGTCCATCAGTATGCCATCATTCCCACGCAGGAGAAATCATCACCATCGAAACAGTGCCTCTAAAATTAGCGTACCACGTGTCTGGAAAGAAGCCGGAAGTTGACCCAAACGTGACCTACTTTCTTGACCTATATCGGAGACACATCTTGTATATCACCAGGATCTACTTCCGCTATGGAAGACCGAAACACGAGTGGATAGGTGAGTGATCACGTGATGATTAAAAACAAGCTTAATTTCATAACGCGGCGTTCAGTGATTGTTATTCAATAACATTATTTGTATTATAGTTCTTTGTTCAAGACTGGTCATCCGCCGAGGACTGTAACAGAACGTAAAAAATAAAATTTATTTTCTAATTTTGTTCATTTGGTAAGCCTGCCGACGTTTTGATAGCAGGTTTGTTTTTAATATACACCCAACCACTGAGTGACTCATAAGTTATTATTAATAATGAATTTAAAAGTTTTTGAAACACGCTTGATAAATATTTGTATGTCTTAATAATGTAGATTGTTTGATGGAAATCTACAGTTGCAATGAATTTGTCCAGTGAATCCAATAAATAGAATTTTTCACTAAAATAAACATATAGGATTAATTTCATAGTTTTTAAAAATGAGATTGAACTGTTGAAAAGATAGCAGCACTCCATATAAAAAAAATCAAAATAACTGGAACTGGCTTAATGACCAGGCAGGTACAAACATGAATTAAAACTCAAAACTTTCCATCTAGTTTTGCATTTTGTTTTAAATTCAAGGCTGAAGAAAAAACACTAATATTAAGCCTAGAATGACCATGATGGCATATTGGACTCCATCATAGTGTTTGAAACAATGTATCTCTGTGAATTATGTTAAAAATTCGCAAAAATTAAATTGCACCAATTACCAATGTCCAAAAGTTAATTGCTCTGCTACGAGAGTTTTATATATTTTTCTGTTATTCTTTATATAATTTGTTGTCGTTTTGTCGTGAATATTTTAACAAGTTTTATAACAATATTTCGAAATTTTTGTTATCATAAACATGTTGAGAGATAAAGTGATGAAGTGATGATGAAGGTTTAGGAAATGGATACGGCTCATCATTCCTTTGATGACAATGAAAAAAAGGCATACGGTTTAGGGTTGTGTGACTATAGGAAAGCAGTTGGTAGCAATCAGTGGTAAGTGTCCATTTTGGCAATAATAACCCTCTAAACTAAGGTAAGATGGCATTAAATTTCGGGTTATTTATAATAGTAACTCCAATTATTGCTGGAAAACAGCAAATATATATTTATGATATAACTAAAGAGATGTGAGAAAATAAAATAGAGCTTCTAGAGTTGCTCTGGCTTGGTGCATAATTTGCAATGAACGGAGAAAAATGTCACGGTGGAAATATTTTTGCTAGTTTGCCACTAAACAACAGTTGAATCTCTTGCATAATTGCGTTTGTTAAAATGAACAAACATACATTTTTCGGGACGATATATTTAATGCAAAAATTAATGGGGTCTAACAGGCACCAATGGTAAAATTAGTGCTACTTAATGCTGGCACTTCTAGAGTTAGATATCATTATTAAAATTGTTAGAAAAAACGCGGGAAGCCGTTCAAAAATCAATAAATAAATTATCAATCAGACTATTGTTCAACAAATCATTCAATTAAACTCTTTACCAAGAAGCCTTCAAACAAGACCAAAAAGATCAAATGCTTCTGCCAATTATAATATAACATCGTGGTAAACAATTTGTTACATGGCATATTAATATTATATTCTAAGGTGTTTTAAATTACTAAAAATAATTATAAAATTTATTAGTTTTATTATTTATTTTAATTTCATTATTAGTTATAAATTAGTTATTAATGTTATTTAATTATAATATTTAGTTATTTTATAAAGGTTCAATAAAAACACCTATCGAGTGAAATTATATTTTAAACTATTAGTTGCTAGCAGCATCGGAAGCTGGTTAACATTAGCGCACGAGTCGTTCGACAACCTACAAAGTAACATCGTGCCATACATGCGTTCAAGCTTCTCAGCGTTAAATAAAATGCTCGCCAAGACTCGCACAGATAAAAAAATTTTTCAATAGATACTTTTTAAATATTTTTTAGTTAACTTCTTTTTGTTTGAAAATATTAAACTTTGCTCCTAACATGACAGAAAAATAATTTTTTATTAAAACTTGAAACACACCTCGAGCAAAATTCCGCAATACTGAAGCGTTGCGTTCAGTTTTAACGTTAAGAGTTAAAATCTTAAAATCAAGAATGTTTTTCGTTGTCCTTTTTGTGAGCTTGAAAAATGGAGATGATTGTATGAATGAAGAAATATATCAGAGGGATGAATGAATAAACAAATAAATTAAATTCATGCTTGAATGAATGAATGGATTAATTAATTAACTTATTTATTTATTTATTTATTAATGGACTAATGAATAAATTAATTTAAAATTTGCGAGTTAAAAGAAAATATAAATAAAAATGTTTGGCTCGTTGAATCTTGTTTGGAGCTTAGTGTTTCAAATTTATTTTTCATTTTTATTAGAAACAACGTAACCAAATAATATAACAAGTATGGATACTTTAAAAACCACATTCCTCTCGTTCATTTGTTGCTTGGAGTTGAGGACATGGTGGAGTCATAAATGAACAAGTGGTTCATTCCTATCTATTTGTATTTATTGCTTCTATTTCAGATGTACTGATAATATCTGTGAATTGCTGTGTGTGAATGTGCAAGCATGTGTGTGTGTGTGTGTGTGTGTGTGTGTTTGTGTGTTTTAATGAATTGCATGTGTTATCTATATAAGCCTTCTTTGCACAGGGTTTATTTAAACTTTAGATGGTATTACATAGTTATCTATACGAATAACTTATTTTAAAAATTACAGCAATTACGTAAACAATTAACAAATGCGTGTTAGTGCGTATGTTAGTACACAGAACTTATGCCTGTATCGGGTTAGATCAACTTCACATGGAACAAGCATACAAACAACGTACAACGTGGCGTTTGTACACGCAGTAGTGCATGCTCCCGAGTCTTCATAACTTCATGTTAACGTTTTCGTTGCCTTGAACGTCGCCTGAACGTTCTACGCATGCATGCCTGTGTGACCAAGTCATTTAACACACACACACGCAAGCACATACTTACTAACACTCACATACACGTATATATATATATATATATATATATATATATATATATATATATATATATATACATACATATATTTCTTTATTTATTTATATATTTGTTTTGTCACATTCATTTATAAATGTGCATTGAATAATTCAGATGTGAGTGTGTGAAGACGTTATTTTAAATTAAGTTTATGCATAAATAACTGCACATATAGGAGCGATTGGACTGAAGGATGTCTTCAGAAACCATAAATAATATGCACACAAGCAACACGTGGACATGCGTTATAATATAAACATTTTAGAAACACAAACTTGAGTATATATATATATATACAGATGCCTGAAAACAAACAAACACACATGCATATGCAAATAAATAAACAAAAAAAACAATCAAATGTTTATATGCGTGCTTATCTACCTACTGGCGTTCACAAGTAGGCACGATATACAAAACATTACTATGAACACAAATATAACGAATGGAAAAACAAAATTTAAAAAAATCATTAACAAGAGAAATAAAAATAAAGATCCTAAATATTCTTTACGACGCCAAGATAACAGCAGTATAGATGCGGTGTATAGAGATTTATCAAAACGAAGACCACGCAGTTGAGATTGTAGACGAACCCTTCGTATTCATTTTTTTTGTTACTGTCATATCTATGGTACGGTTCTAGCCCTATGGTATTTGAGTTCACGTATTAAGTTAATGTAGGTATGCAAATTCTAATACGTACATCTTTGTAGAAGCTCGTTACATTAAAACACATCAAACACAAGAGTGAGAGTCTTCCTTGCTACGACATGAATGTACACCATTTTGTTCTACAATTTTGGTTTCTATATTTTTCTACCTATCTAAATTTTAAAAGTGGAGCACGTTGTTTTTATTTCTAGCACCTTGTTTTGTTTATTCAAGATAAACTTCTTATGTGTTTGTATGTGTTTCTACTTGGGTAGTTCTTCATCATTCATCTTTCAACATTTTCTGCCGAATAAGAAATTTTTTCTTCTATATCATGTCTCGTTGAGATTTTTATTACATTTTTTATTCCTATTTTTTACGATACTTTCTTGCTTTGAAAAAAAATTATGTTTTATTTTTAAAGTTTTTGAGTGTGTATGAAAATAAAAAGTTGTCGTACGATGAATGAAAAAAAAAATTTCTTTTCGTAAAAAATTACTGACGCATTAATTATTAACAAACGTTGCACAGATGATATAATAAACAAAAGAAAAGCAAATGTTCAACACAAACAAGCTTAGATAGAATCGAACTGGCACATACTTACCTTCGTAAGCTCAAACGTTCTACACACAATTTCCATGTTCTAATGCCAATGATGCAGGTAAAACAGATTCTTGACAGCCGGAGACTGACATAAAACAACTTCAACATTTGTGACCCCTGCACACTCAACGAACAATAAATCATGTTTCTCTACTATGCTTACGTTGCTAGCAATCCACATTTTGTGAACAAATTAAAGGAAATGCAACACAAGCGCCACATTGTAAGCAAATGTAAAATTTATCCCTTAACAAAATGACACACATTCAGTGCACAACGAGATCCATTACACGATGAAATTCAACATGATACGAAAGATGAGACACAACAGGACACACAATATGATATGCTTAAAACATGATGCATAATGTGATTTAAAATAAATTACATGAACAAGTGTGAAACATGAAAGTTATGAATCATTGATCGAGTGGTTTACATCCAAATTCATTTTTGGGGAATAAAATGGTACAAAAAGATTGATTCATGAAATAATTTCGATGACAAATTTGAAATATTTGTCAGCAACTTACCAGATCCTATCTTACAACGAGTTATAGCCAGTAAAGTACCAAAACATACTCACACAGAAGAACAGTGCAGCATAAGCAAACATTTTCACGCACTTGCATATCACGATGAATACATCGGTGAACAACAACGAACCAAGACAACAAATCGCAGAGTGAGAGCGGAAAGTGGGAGGACGAGAGACCCTATTTTTTTTAAGTTATGCATAGATATTAAGAGGACAATAAAACAGAAACAAAAATTGAACGACCAAACGAAAACACGTTTGAGAAAGCAGCTGTAAAATTGGGGAATAAAACGAAAACGGAAAGCAAACAAAACGTCAACATTCAACAGCTACAAAAAAAGAAATGAAGAAAAGTTCTTTTTGTGAGGATGGATTGGAAGGTGTGAATGAGCAGTGCAGTTCATGGATATCTGCTGGCCGGCTGCAAGGCTGCAAATTTTATTCAACGTTGAATATAAAAGTACTGAAAAAAAATTGAATGAACAAATAGATTACAACAAAATTAAATAAGAGTAAAAATAACTTACAACAATGTTGTAAAAAACAATGAAAAAATAAAAACGAAGAAATAAAACAGAAGTAATTTGAGCATGAAAATGATGCTGGCCGTCTTGATTTGAATGTGAGCCAATTCGGGGATTGAGCCAAGAAATGAAAATGTCTGTGTCTTTCTGTCTATCTGTCTGTCTGTCTGATCGTTCATATCTGTCTATTTTCAGTCATTGCTTATCTACCTGAATGCTTTCCCTTGGGTCCGAATATGTGACTGCCGATACGTCTGTGTGCTTGTACTTGACAATCTCTTAAGTTATCAAATTTGTCTGCTTGCGTGCATGTCTCCCAATGTCTTAATATCTTATTTTAATGTTTGCCTATGTAAATAGTTTTGGCTGGTTGGCTGTTTTCATCTTTCCATCACGTCACGTGATCACTACAGTTTGGATGTTTTTTTGTGTTAGGCTGCTGAATCAGTGTGGATCATCAATCAACGCTGTTTGATTTATGAAGCTGGAGATGGAGTGATGGTGATGGTGCTTATGGCGATGATGATGACGGAAATGGTGATGAACGTAATTTTCAAACGCAATAACGACGGCAATGATGATGGCTCATGATTTATGAATTTACTTTATCACCTTTATCGTTTGTTCGTTTTTATGACATCAAAAGTATTTCTCCGCTGCCTTTGTCTGTTGCTTACCTGCCATTGATTGCCACAATTGTTTGATCATTCCATCCATGTCGCGTTGAGTCGTTACGTGAAAAACTATTTAAACATCATTTCGAATCTTCGATAATTTTTAATTTATATTACTCAACATCATCATCATTGTTAATTTCAGTTTTGTTATTGTCATTCTTATCTTCACATTACCAACTTCATCTTCGTCACCCACATGTGTTGTGTTCAACACCATCATCACATCCTCATCAAACACATCATCCTCATCATCATCATCTTCACCAAACACATCATCATCATCATCATTACCACACCAGGGTCATGTGACTTCCTTCCTGACAAAAAGAAATGTTCAAGTTTTTTGTCTCATGTCAAGTCCAAATATGGGGACATGAGCAGTGCATTTAGGAAGCTGCAGGAGTGGGTTCACGGTTCAAAGGTCAATATGGATGGATGGATTGATTGATGGATGGATCGATAAATGGATGGATGGATGAAAATATAAAAATTAGAAATAGAAAATACAAACCACTTTCAATCAAATAGTTCGTCCAAATTGGTATTATGAAGGATAACAGCTGAATGTGTGAGAGTTTTCAAGCATTTTAACGTAAATAAGCCATGCATAAAGTGTACCCGTAACTTCTTGGGAAATCATTCGGACCATGTTCTAAATCCAGCAGGAACAGAGTTCACCCAAATCATTCAAATTTTTACATATATATGTGAAGTTGTGACGATAATGATTGCGCGATTGAAATATGCCGCCTGTATATTTTGTGAAATTGTGACGATTGTGATGATAATGATTGCGTCTTTGAGGCGTGCCGCCTGTATATATCTATATATTTTAATAGACATTCTTTGCATGTATATTTTGTTATTTGATATGCTATATATGCGACGCTGCTGTGCTGTTTTGTATATAGGGAGTATAGCAATATATGGGACGCGTGCTACGCGCTGTTTTGAGTATAGGAAACGAGTATAGATGTGAGTATAGAATTTTCTATGATATAGAAAGCGTTATGTAAATAGGACGGTAAAAACATATAAAAGGCCGCGAGTTGAGATATATAGGAGGCTGGTCGTTTGTTATTTTTATTTTAGGTTTTGTTTCTTGCTTGGTAGTTGTATTATTAATAGATTAATTTTGGATTTTTAGTTTTTTTTTTAATAAAGACAGAGGTTTGATTTGTATTATTTTGTTTGTTATTTTGTTTCTTTTATTGAATAAAAGAAGTGTACACTTGAAGTTTGGCTCGGCTTAATTATTCTACCTAAAATAATGGATGTTGAAGAAGACTTGCTGATAGTTGACGAGGTCGGCGTCTCTAGGCAACAAGCAGGGCGCGAACAAACTTCCGCCCGGCCCGTGTTTTCAGACCCTGAGAGGGTCTATTGTAAAGTGTACGGATCCCGGCCAGGAAAGACTCTGCCGAAGCGAAGGCTCGGGTGGATATTCGTATGCGGACGCGGTTCGGGACCACGTGGTGTGGAATTCGAATGTCGCCCGGCGAAAATCTACAATTGGCGCCCAACGTGGGGCTTCTTTTTCAAACATTACATGTTTTAGGTGCAGCAGGAGCCAAGGTGATTCTCCAAATTTTTTAGGTGACAGGTGCCATGTTCGACAACATAAAACTTTTTTAGATTTTAGGTCACAGGAACCGAAGGAGGATCGAAAATCAACCTCGAGCAGACTTTCAACGCCCGCCAGCCAACAAAATGAAATTGTTTTAAACAACAATCGTTTTGAAATTGTTGACAGGATTTTTCAGCGAACAATTTAGGTTACAGGTTTATCCCCAAACAGGATATTTTAGGTTTTAGGTGCAAGGGTGATCCAAAGTTGCAGGAGTTCGGACTGAATGAGCTGCAGTTAGTGTCCAGTAGATCATGGCAAAATAAAATTTTAGGTAACAGCAACAGGTGCAGAGCGACCGAATGAGAGAGAGAGACAGAGTTGAACACAAGTCGACGTGTGACAGTCGGGAACCGCTTCATTCAACTGGTGTGAAGTCTCAGGTTCATCAACCGCGTATAGGTGCCGAGCGTGACAACGACTTTTGTCGTCGCGAATTGCTTCGACCTGACAGATTTGATGGCACCGGCTGTCTCAAAACTTTCTTAAAAAAGTTTGATATATGTGCCAGGTACAATAATTGGAATCTCGTAGACATGGAAGCGTATTTGTCATGTCGTTAACAGGTGAAGCTTCACAGGTTCTCTGGGATTTAACAGGTTTAGGTTACCAAGAGCTGGTATCTAAGCTAGAAGATCGTTTTGGAACAAGAGGTCATGAAGAGTCATACAGATACGAATTACAGATTCTTCGTCGAAAACCTGGTGAGTCGTTACGAGAGTTGTCGATGGTTACTAAAAGACTCATGTCATTAGCCTATCCAGGAGAGCAGTCAAGATTAGCTACACATCTAGCTAGGGACTTTTTCTTGTCAGCCCTCGATAATGCTGAATTAGAGTTAAAGGTTAGGGAAAAAGAACCAAAGAACATTGACGATGCTCTTTGATTTGCACAGCGTCTTGAAGTTTCAAAGATGGTGGTAGATTCATTTCACAGGTTTAACCCGCAGGTTAAAGATTTACAAGCAGGAGCAGAAAACATGGAGTCGATGGTACGACAGATTGCGTTCCTTCAAAAGTCATTCGAAGAACTCAGAAATAAAAGAGCGCAGCCAACGGTATCCCGAGTTGAGCGAGAAAAAATTTGTTTCAAT
The DNA here is from genome assembly GCF_000326865.2 of Helobdella robusta. Taxonomy (NCBI): domain Eukaryota; kingdom Metazoa; phylum Annelida; class Clitellata; order Rhynchobdellida; family Glossiphoniidae; genus Helobdella; species Helobdella robusta. The sequence continues at coordinate 1,035,705 of NW_008705215.1, read as the reverse complement.
TGTAAAAAGCCAGGTCATCTTGCAGTCGAATGTCCTCAGGAGAATGAGACCTGCAAATCTCAAACTTATAGTCAAGTGAATTTCAAAGGTTGTTACAAATGTGGAAAGACAGGTCATTTGTGAGGGAGTGCCCGCAGAAAGGAATGACAAGCATCACAGTAGATTACGTGAACAAGTCAATTGAAAGTAACGATCGTGTCATGTATCTGCCAATCACAATTAATGGCAAAAGAAGATTAGGTTTACTTGATAGTGGCAGTAGTGTATCCATTGTTCCAACGTCTATGGTTGATGTCACAAAGATCAGACCGACGAAAAAAAGATTGAAAGCTGTCAACAACACAGAAATTCCAGTCAAAGGAGAAATGAAGTTGCAAATTAAAGTTGATGATTATTCCAAATCAGCGTTAGTGTTGGTGTCTGATCATGTTTCAGAAATTGTTTTAGGTTTAGATTGGCTCAGGAACAATCATATCTCGTGGAAGTTTGGCGAAGGAAAAATCGCCGTGGGTAACAAAAATAGAACGATGAAATTAGTTATTAAACATTTTTCATGCAGGAAGCTTTGTCGTATTGAAGCTCACACAGAAGTGCGCATCCCTGCGCAGACTGAATTAGACGTGCCAGCAAAGATGATTGTTCGCCAGCCGTCCAAGTTGGAATCGACCGGATTTATGTGTTCGGAAAACAGACAAATAGAATCGGGTGTATATGTAGCTAGAACGTTACTACCTATAAAATATGAAGGACAGTGTGTTAGGATCTTGAATGTCAACGATCAACCGAGGGTGATAAACCGGGGAACGCGATTGCCAGATTTATCATCGGCTGTGGAAGCAAAGGAATCAGTTGATCGTCTAGCATATGAGAATCTAACAAAAGTTACAGGTATGGTTGATGGATTAGTAAAAGATATTTCTAAGAAAGCGAGAGAAGAGTTGATTCAAATACTTAAAAGTTTTTCAGACAGATTAAGCTGTGCGAGTGGGGAAATAGGTGCTGCAAAAGGAGTTTTTCATAAGATTGATACTCAGGATGCACGACCGGTAAAACAACAGCTGAGGCGACATCCTCCGGCGCATCAGAAAGTGATTGCGGAACAGGTTGAGCCTAAAGACATCGCAGAAGACGATTCCATAGGGGAGCCAACAGAAGCACCATCACGAAGTAGCGACAAGTCGACCGAGCCGCTTGTCCAAACCTGGACAGGCGAAGATACGCCAGAATTTTTACCAGGGCAGCCGGACAACGTTCCAGAACTTGTGAAGCTTGCTGACGAACTCTTTGATCAGCGACCAGATTTGTTTGCCGTAGGTAACCAGCCATCGATGGACCTGTTTGCTGGTCTGGACGAACAACCGACAGAAAACGATCAGCAACTGACGGAAACTCAATCGAGCATGACGGCCACAACAAAAAGAAAAAGAAGGAAACCGACGAGGTGGGGACCGGAGCTAGTTCCTGAGTCTGGTGAAGATCTATAAGAGCAAACGTCGGGACGACGTTTTAGAGGGTGGGGAGCTTTGTGAAGTTGTGACGATAATGATTGCGCGATTGAAATATTCCGCCTGTATATTTTGTGAAATTGTGACGATTGTGATGATAATGATTGCGCGATTGAAATATGAAATATGCCGCCTGTATATTTTGTGAAATTGTGACGATTGTGATGATAATGATTGCGTCTTTGAGGCGTGCAGCCTGTATATATCTATATATTTTAATAGACATTCTATGCATGTATATTTTGTTATTTGATATGCTATATATGCGACGCTGTATATGTTTTGTATATAGGGAGTATAGCAATATATGGGACGCGTGCTACGCGCTGTTTTGAGTATAGGAAACGAGTATAGATGTGAGTATAGAATTTTCTATGATATAGAAAGCGTTATGTAGATAGGACGGTAAAAACATATAAAAGGCCGCGAGTTGAGATATATAGGAGGCTGGTCGTTTGTTATTTTTATTTTAGGTTTTGTTTCTTGCTTGGTAGTTGTATTATTAATAGATTAATTTTGGATTTTTAGTTTTTTTTTTAATAAAGACAGAGGTTTGATTTGTATTATTTTGTTTGTTATTTTGTTTCTTTTATTGAATAAAAGAAGTGTACACTTGAAGTTTGGCTCGGCTTAATTATTCTACCTAAAATAATGGATGTTGAAGAAGACTTGCTGATAGTTGACGAGGTCGGCGTCTCTAGGCAACAAGCAGGGCGCGAACAATTTTCTGCCCGGCTCGTGTTTTCAGACCCTGAGAGGGTCTATTGTAGAGGGGCGGATCCCGGCCAGGAAAGACTCTGCCGAAGCGAAGGCTCGGGTGGATATTCGTATGCGGACGCGGTTCGGGACCGCGTGGTGTGGAATTCGAATGTCGCCCGGCGAAAATCTACATATATAAAAAAGTTTTTGTCGTTTTTTTTCCTGAAAATTAGCAAAAGTTATCTAACAGTTATCACAAAACCGTTAATTCAAAACGATTGGTTTCCAGCTATACAAAGTACATTGAATATTTCTGCCCACTTAGTATTAGTTACTTTTTAGAAAATGCACTCAACGATATGGAATTGTTGTAAATTTGTAAATTTTTAGAGCAAGTGACGACGTTGTTAGCCAAATTATGTTTTCGCTAACATGTTTCTAAATATATACGCTCAGTAATTTATGGTCTTTTACCAGCATGTGTGTATATATATATATATATATGTGTGTGTGTGTTTGTGTGTGTGTGTTTGCGTGTGTTTGCGTGTGTGTGTGTGTGTGTATGTGGGTGTGCGTGTATGTATTATATTGTACATCAATGTTGGTCAAGTGATGAATGTTTCAATTTCAATAAGATTCAAAAAAATTAATGTAATATGGTATCATGTTATATCAAATCACATCACACTATATTATACTATATTATATAACATTACATTATACTGTATTGTATTGTATTATATTGTATTTTACTGTATTGTATTGTATTGTATTGCATTGTATTGTATTGTATTGTATTGTAAATACTATACTATACTATACTATACTATACTGTACTATACTATACTATCAAATCAAATCAAATATTGTATTTATATAGCGCCAATTATAATTGCTTCTCATCAGCGCTCTCCTCGTATGAAGCATGTTGAAAGCGAAGCCATCATCGGTTGAGATCACTAGGAGTTAAAAAATAGATATGTCTTTAGACGTTTTCTAAACTCAGCTAATGATAACCCGGATATACGTAGTTCGATAGGTAGGCTGTTCTAAAAAATAGGCCCAGCAACTGCAAAATCTCTATCTGCTGTTTTCAGATTCCGATTTCTAACATACAGCGTGTTTGAATCAGCAGACCTTAGACGCCCATGTGATGACATAGATGAAACTCGAATACACTTATCTTCTAAATATTTCAGAGCCAGACCATTCAAACTTTTAAATACCATTACACCCAACTTAAACACGATTCTTTGTTTAACACGCAGCCAATGCAACTCCTTTAGAATTGGTGATGCATTATCAAATTTTAATTTGCGATATATCATTCTAGCAGCCTGATTCTGAACCATCTGAAGTTTAGACAACAGTTTATCAGCTATGCCATATAGAAGACTGTTACAACAATCCAATCTAGAGTTGACGAAAGCATGTACTAAAAGAGTCATTGTATCTCTATCTACCGATTTTGTGACTTGACGTAATTGACGTAGTTGGAACATACATTTTTTAACCAATAGACTGACTTGTGGACTCATTGTCATACGGGAGTCCATCACAATTCCAAAATTGGTAACCGTTTTACTGAAACTTTTATCAGTCATGCTTATGTTAATCGATGAAGGTTCAACCGCTGACTTTTGTTGCCATGTACCAGCCAACATGAACTGAGTCTTAGTCTGATTCAACTTTAGCCTACTTTGACCCAGCCACGAGCCGACATCAGATATAGTTTTTGTCAGTTTCTCTAATACGGTAGGCATCTCATCTGGGAAACATGAAACGCAAATCTGCTTGTCATCTGAGTACCCATGGCAATAATAACCATCTTTATTCAGTAAATCCAATATCTCTGCAACGTACAAATTAAAAAGAATCGGTCCAAGAACAGATCCTTGAGGCACCCCTGACGTAAGTTTCATTGGTTCCGAAAGACCACCTGAGTAAAAAATCTGCTGAGTCCGACCAGTAAGAAATGATTCGAACCACGTTAACGCAATCTTATTTAAACCATAACAATATTTCAGTCTGTCCAGCAGGATTTTATGATTCACAGTATCGAACGCCGAACTCATGTCCAGGAATGTCAACAAAGTTACTTTTTGTACATTAACTGCTGAATAAACATGAGAGAATATATCCGATAGAGCTGTTTCGGTCGAATGAAACCTTCTGTATCCAGATTGATGCAAAAGCCAAATACCATTTTTACTTATATTATTATTTAAAACTAACTCAACGTAACGTTCTATAATTTTAGAAACGAAAGACAAATTTGACACCGGCCTATAGTTTATCAGATCTGATTTATCTAATCCTGTCTTCTTTAGAATTGGCGTGACAATTGCATTGCAAACCTGTTGCATTACACCCTTCGTTGCATTACACCCTTGATTAAGTCCGTTAAGTAAACAATAAAACAGTCAGTATATTCTTTGAATACATGCGTCGGTATTGGGTCGAGTGAGCATGACTTCGTAGGTGATGAATTAACAACTTTAGATATCTGTTCTTCAGTCAACATTGGAAACGATTCAAGTGGAAACATAATATTAGTATTAGTAGAAATAACTGGAAAATTAAAACATTCAGTTGACCTTTCGGTCACTTTCAACTTGTCAGCGAAAAATTTTTTAAAATCATCGGCGCTATGCATTGAACCAACTTCATTTTCAACACTTGTCTCTTTTCCTAATAATTTATTAATCGTTTGCCATAAGTATTTGGAATTATTTTTAAATTGACATGTTTTCGCGAACCAAAAACTCTTTCGTTTCACGAGTAACAAACATTCTTTTGTTTCATTACCAGTACCCAATCAACTTTATCATTAACAACCAGTAGTTCTGAACCTTCTTTCTTTTTTTCGACACATTTGCTTAGCCTTTTTGCAGTCACTGTCAAACCATGGGGCAGTCGGGACATGTTTCCATCGAACTTCACGAAGTGGAACAACATCGTCAGCAATTTAAAAGCTCTTCATTAAATATTTTAAAACCCAATTCGACATCATCATCCTGACCATAATGTTTCGAGATAGGTGAGCACCTCAAAAGCTCAGTCAGACGTTTTTTATCCACTCGTTTCCAGGATCTGATCCACGATTTCTTGAAAATGACTGGAGTTGGATTGATTGAAAATTGACCAGTTACTAAACCATGATCTGAATAGATACCAGATGGGTACACCAATATATCTTCTAACAAAAAACCATCCGATGTAACAATCAAATCCAGGGTACCACCAAGCACATGGGTAGACTGATTTATTCTATTGACTTGGTAGATGGAGGCATAAGAATTTCATTAAGTCTACTCATTTGATCGCATTGTTGTACTGTTCATTTTTCTGTCCAGCTCTCCTTCATTGTTTCTTCCAACTTTCATCGCGTATTGGTATATGTACGCATATTCATTCATCGGTGCTATTCAGCATCTGATTCCTTATAAAACAGTCGTCAAATTTTGGCAATTTTGATTGATGAAAATATTGCCACCATTCCACACCTAACCCTTACCATAACCCTGACAAGAAACAAGGCGCATTAGTTCTATCTGCAAATGTAATGCAACGAGGAAACGCTGAAGCGTGAATCATCGGGGAATATTTTATACAATAATACAAATCTAATGTTTTCATCATTTCAAATTCCGAATCAAGAAATATTGGCAAAAAGTCATCAAAATATCATTTTATCCTACCATGACAACATAAACGACAACAATATTGATGACGTAACGACAATAACCGCAACAAATAAAATTGTTCCATAAAACAACAACAACAACAACAACCTATATGCATAAGCAAAAATCTTTGCAACAACTACTCTATCATTATCACCACCACCATCATGACAATCTCATTTATATATATACACGTATATATGTATATATGTATGTACGTATGTATATATAAATATATGCATGTGTATTTATATATATATATATATATATATATATATATAACTCAAGACACAAAACAATGGTATTAATTAACCATGCTAAAAATAGCTCTCTTAATCTTGAAAATCCAGCCGTCCCTGTGAATTAATTTTCCAACCAAAAATATTTTTGATGTGAAAGTATTTTTATTCCTAAAATTGAATTCTAATCTTCATAATTTAAATTATAACAATAAATACAACACCTTATGAGATTTCTCTTTCGTTCGATCAATCCTGGCACGTGAATGAGTTGTTGAATTTTGAAATGTGAGTCTATGGGGCACATCCGACCGTGTCAGATTTGCTGCGTGTTATTTGTTATGCGCCTCTAACTAGAATGTGTTGTATGTACATTTTTTTATTAGTAATAAGTTATTTAAAAATGTTTTCTATTCATTGTCGTTGGTGACGTGTATTCAAATGTTGTACGCTCTTAAATTTTGTATCCACTAAACATTTATGCAAGTTTCATGCCAAGATTGTTTATTCTGTGTCATGTTTTTGTTTTTATTTTCACTGATATGATAATAAAAAATAATTTTTTTGTTGCAAGTTATTCATTGTGGTTTGAATTGCTTTTACAGACCTGCGTGAAAAGCAAGTTTCCTCATTCCGAATTATTATCATTACGAGCATTTGTAATGCGCTGTTATCAGCATCACAAAAGCGCAAAGACAAAAAATAACAGTTACGAAATTATAAAAGAATCTAGAGAAGGAAACTCAATTTCATGAGAATAAACAAATAAAAAAAAGTTTAATAATTCCATGAACTTTTGCCATCTCCTTTCTCTAAAGATGGTGGATGGTTTAACATAAGTTTAACAGTTTAACATCAGTTGGAAGGGTTGTTGCTGCTGGCCAATTCCCACCCTCTGATGCGGACGGACCCCAGCCAGCCAGAAAGCATCACTGACTATCGAATCAAGAAATTTGCTGTCATCGCAAACACGAAATGATGTTGACGATTGATCACTGTCAGATTTCATACTAGACAGGACGCTGTCTCGAGGTTAATCGTTTTCAAGTTGTCGACAATTATCTATCTGAAATCTTTGCCAGTCTGACAGGCCATCATAGCTCGGTGAATTTATTTCGATGAAAGAATTTATTGTTCCTGGCTCATATTGGTCACTCTTGCATGGGATCAAATGACATGGTCGGTCGCTATATGGATGGACTATTGGAGATGAGACTGTGCAGAAATTAAAAAAGATTACTGCATTTGACTTCTAAGCTATTCTTCTACATGGCACACGCGAAACATGCGATACAACACACACAGTCTGGCTCAAGCTCCATTCACACTTCTTCAACATTATCATAGGAGCAACTTTTTCAAATGTTACACAAATACACATTCGTACACATTTATACAGCGCAGTATTGCAAGAAATGCACACATGTGGAGAAAATCAAGCATACACACATGTTAAAAGTTTCATATACATACACACACACTCACATGCATACATACACACATGCATACACACTCACATGCATACACACACACTCACATGCATGCATACTCACATGCATACACACACACACACGCGCGCCCACACGCATCAACATTTCTCATTTTGAAGGAGTTATAGACCAATAAAGTTCTTTATTACTACTCTTTCCGCCACATTCCGCCCGACTGTCGCATGAAATTGATGATGATGATGATGATGATGATGATGATGTGATGATGATGATGATGATAATTATGATCATTATGATGATGATGATGATTGTGGTGTAAGTAATAATAATGATGATGATGATGATGATTTTATAGGCGATGATGATGATGATGATAATAGTGAGGGTGACGATGATAATGATGATAATTATAAAGATGATAATAATAAAAAAAACATAACTTGAACCAAATATTAAAAAATAAGAAACGAATATTGATTAGAGAGATGGTGAGAAGTGTTGTTGGAGGGAGCTACTTTGTTAGATGAACGGCAAACGTTAAACAGGATTTATTGAAAAAGTGGATATGAAAGGATCATAATGTTAAATCACAATCCGTATATCTCAAGACATAAATGTCTAGTAATCCTACTACAAAAAACAATTACAGTGACTGATTTTAAATGCCATGTATCATTCATTTAAAAGTGGCATTCATGTGAAATAATCAAACAAAACTTGAAAGTATTTGTTCTCGTCTCCCAATGAAACTTTGCGAAGTCGGGTGATGGAATTGAAAATTTTCACCCGGAGTCAGTCGGATAAGTTTCAATCATGGAAAACTAACTCCTAACTCTGACACTCCTCAAATATCAATCACTTGGATGTTGTTAATTTTTAAGCTGGTGTTGCATGTGGAAAAGTAAATTAATTATAAACACTTTCAAATAAGATTTTAAAAGACGCTCAACGAGGAACGCTGTCTCAATTCAAGAAGTTACGCATTTCAGATCCAGACACTTGGAGCGGCGTGACGAATGCTGTGGCTAGCCAGGTGGGATTTGGCTATAGGAATGTCTAAGAAACCCGCAGACGATGCGCGGTGCAATCTGGCGGGTTCGAGGGGGATATGAGGTCGTTTGATGACAATATTTGGAAAGTTAGAACTGCAATTTAAAAAAAAATTTGAGCAGAGACGGGAAGCCAATGAAGTAGTCGAAGGAGAGTGGAAGAGCTAAAACGAAGAGGTTTATTAAAGATCAGTCGAGCGGTCTTATCTTGGATAGTCTACAGATGTGACATGCCACGTTCCATGCGTTAACAAAATTTGTTTTTCCAAGACAAGATTAGTTGGCCAAAAAATAAAACTCAGCGTTTACCTTTCTATCCGCATTTTCTAAGAGTTCTGCGTTTATTTCCTATTCTTAACGTTTGAATGCAGTTTAATATACTTTTCCTGGTTCAGTATTATGTTACATGTTTTGTTGCTTGTAATGTTACATTTTAAACGTAATGTTAGGCGTTAGGTTACAGGTAATATTACATGTCATGTTGTATGTTGTTTGTTGCAGGACGTATGTATAACAAACATTCAGACGTTGGAAACCACATACAAACCTAACCCAGGTAAGATTTAGTCATTCACAATTTTATACATAGTAATCAACTTCACAATAACCAACATCATCATCCTCACAACCATCGTCACCCTCACCAACTCCCACCCTCACCAACTCACACTCTCACCAACTCACACCTTCATCAACTCACACCATGACAGGCGATATAAGCACAAGCGATAATTTTTTCATCAAATCGGAAACCCACACGAGGATAAAGTTTCTCAGACTGACCTACAAAAAAGAGCCAATCAGAACAAATGATTGTGACCTCATTAACAGTCCATTCGATGATTGGTTAATTTTTAAATTCGAATTTTTTTAAATCTGCAACATTTTCAGTTGAGTAAAAAATAAAGTTTTAATATAGAAAGAAATGATGATGACGATGATGGTGTCAGTGGTGGGGCTGGTAACGATGTGGTAGCAAGTTACATTATGGCTATTATTTTTTTTTAATTCCATTTATTCACAAAAAAAGTGAAAGAGTCAGCCTAGCAATAAATGCTTATCTAGGGTTGACTCCCATAAAACAAGAAATAACATAGTAAGAGTAATCCAAAAAACAACACAATAACATATGTGAGTAAAATAAATGTCATTTAAATTCTTCAATGTTCTTAAATTTTCATGAATAAACTTAAAAATAAAACATTGATACATTTAAACTTAAAAAATAAATAAAATTAAAAATAAAATATTAATACATTTAACTTAAACAATTTAAAAATGTTCTCAACTTCTTTTTAAATTATTATCGGTTTATAAATAAAAGTTTAACACCTCCAGTGCGCCAGATACCGACCGAACTTCAGCAGCGAGTCTTTGCCATTACAGATCAGGTGCTCACAGAACCGGTTACATCTCCTACCGAACTTTCATACCATCTCCTGTCAAAGTGGAGATGTGCAGTGGCGTCCCACAGTACGAGGAGTTCAGTCGTACCCTCAAGAGGATCAGGAATTGGGTCACGTTAATAAGTGAGCATCCAAAATAAAAACCATTGTTGTTGTTACTAATGTTGTTACTGTTCTTATTTTTACTGTAATTATTGTTGTTTTTATTTTCAGTTTTGGGTTGTTTTTGATGACGTTAAAATGATTGCTATTTAGTTGTCATAAAAATGTCATCTGACGAAACCAATTTTGAAACGACCACCCTACATTACCACCACCACCACCTCCTATCAAAACAGACAGGAACGTGATCAGTGTGGAGTCAGTGACCTACCCACTGAGGAACATCTGGCACAAACAAGATGGCGGTGAGTCGACCGTCCAGCAGGGAGAGTGGTCAACATCGGGGAGGGGCAGGAAGAGGTGGAGGATTGGCAGGAGGAGGTGTTTGGTCTATCTCGTCAGGTCACGTGAGTGTGGCAATGATGATGATGATGATAATAACGATGATGATGAATTTTATGTTTTGCAGTTCTGTGAAAATAAATTATTCAAAAATGTCAATCAACATAACCCTCTTAAATTCTTTAAAACTGTTTTTTGTTAATTTTCCGAATGCTTTACTATCTAAGGCCAATTGTATTAACTTTAACATTCTCAATCCATTCCATTTGTGAACTCATTCATTCATTTCTTGACGGGTCTTTTCTAGTTTTAATTAGTCTGTCATCGACCTGTTGCAAATGTGTCGAAAGAGTCCTGAATTTTTAGTGAATTTTTTCATTTTTAATATTTTTCCTATGCTGTTTTTTATGATTTGTTTTTATTTTCTGTTTTTAGTTGAAGTGACAGGGTTCAAATGCATACAATGTGCGGAATGCATTGATTTACGTACACTTACATACAGTGCGTGCTTCTTGATTCTTTTGAAAAATATTGAAAAGAAATTGAAAATGCTCCATTTCATACGTTTCCAGTCTGTTCTTGTTTCTTCTCTTTACAGTTCAATTCCTCAAGCATATATAAACAGGAGTGTAAAAAAACGCCCAAGTTGCTGTAAATCTTAACTTTGTTCTGATAGAATTATTTATTATTTTTTAACATTTCTCGCGCAATTCCTGATTTTTGGTAATGTTGGTGCTAGTAATATAGTTAATTGAAAATGATCAATTCAAAATTTATTTTAAAAAAGAATTTTGACGTGGAGACAATTATATTTTTTTAAATGTTCTTTCTAAAATTTTTAATTGTCGTATTTAGAAACAATAAAGTTTGTTCAACTATATTTCTATGCTGTGCAGGTTGTATTTAGATGGACCGTTCCAGGAGCCGTCATCAAGTCTCCTACCCGCCACCCCTCTTGTGGAGGAGATCAAAGACTGTACATGCAACATCCTCTGATGCGAACATGCAACATCCTCCTCATGTGAACATGCAACGTGTCACGCAAACTGAATTTTGTGTAGATTTCGTCTCATGTAGGATGAGCCCGAGATAATTATTTGCTTTATTGTCTATTGAGAAAGTAATAATATTTTGTTTTGTTTTTTCAATGGTGGCCGTACTTGATGTGATGTGTGCACACTGTTCATAGAAAGTTTTAATTTTTGTTTCATCTTTTCAAATCTAAAAGTTAAAATCATTGTTCTGATTTGTTGAAATGTTTATTGTAAATTTCAAAGTGTTGCATATTTTTTAAAATTTTATATCATCGGTGTTTTTTGTTTTCAAAACTTTTTCAATTTTTTCTTTATGAAATGTAACGTGAAAATTAACAAATGAACTGATGTTTAGGTTACACTTAAATTATTCAACATATTTTCAAACAATTTTTTTCACTCAAATTTAAAAATTTTTGAACATTTTGAATCATCGTTTAAATATGCCTTGAAAAATTTGGACAAAATAAGTCTTGCGTTTTTTTCTTAAATTTTTGTTCTTTCTGTTTTTTCTAAAAAACTGTTTACCTGGATAAAAATTTAAAAAATACTTTAATGAAAAGCTTGTTTAGTTTATTTGTGTAACTAATAAAAGTTTAACATTCGCATCAGTAGTGTGTGTACGTTTTTAACATAACATAACAGTGCAAATTAAAACATCTTTGCATGCAAAGGTGATTTTGAATGTTTCATATAAACTGCATCACAAATATTCAATTGAGTTGAAAACATTCCGCTCTATATAAGGTAACTTTTTCCAAATTCGTCTAAATAAAAAATAAAAACAGTTTTCTATTCAACTCGAAAAATTTTCTGTAACATTCAAATATAAAAATATCTGTTTAAGCAACAACTGAAATAATTTAACGGGATAGGATACTCTCTCGCGATAAATGAATGCAGCCAAATATAAAAAACAATCACGTACTTCCATCACGTGCACCTCCGACCTATCCCTTCAAACCTCATGAACCTAATCAACGTTTTCGGGTGCCAAACTTCCTGCAGCATAATTAAATGGTAAAAATGTTAATTTTTAATAAGTTTTGGTGAATTTAACAAAAGCCAATTTTAAACTACGTGTCAAAAAGTCTGAAACAGCACATGTTAATACATGTATTTCGGATGAACCACAATAAGCATAGCTTTATGCAGGAACGAAAATTGTTTTTAACCTTTCATTTGTAAATCATGTAAACCATCAGCTGGCGACTTCACTGTCACTTTGCTGCTTGAAGCATTCAAGATCGTTTTGCTTCTCGAAGCTTTAATGAATTTTTATTATTCAAGTTTTTGCTAACATATTTAATTCATCACCACGAATAAAACGGCTGTATTTTTGTATCATTCATTAGTTTCTCTAATTAATTAACGGGCCATAAGCTACTTTCACGTTAAAATAATTACAATTCTAATGAAAAAATTTGGAAGGGTATAGAAATGATAAATAAAATTAGATGGCTTGTAAGTAATAATCGCAGACACAAACAACCATTCAGAAGGGCAACCAACCCGCCACAATTGCTGCAGACTCTGGTACTATTTCTGATGACTCCCTCTCTCCAACTTTAGAAAAAAGATTATATATATATATATATATATATATATATATATATATCCATTTTCATTTTATATACATATAATCTTGTTTTCGTTACCGTGAATTTTTGTTTGTGGTCAAACTTGAGAGATAAAGTTAAGTTAGTGAACGCGTTTATTGAACATTTTACACTTCATCATTTGATTGACAGCAAAAAAATAACAAATTCAAGAAGGCAAATAGAACTGCCTAAATTTACGGGCACCAGTAAATATAAGGGGTTTAGAAAAATTGTTTTCGTTTTCAAATTTATTTGAAAAGGAGAATTTGAGGAAATATTTTCTACATTTGTTTGTTTATTGTTGGAAAAAAATTTGAAATGCGAAATCCCATTGGAAACAGTGATTTAATAGATGCAAGCAGGAATTTAAGCTTTATCTCGAAAAGCATAGCGAGACGTTTGACGATATTATGAAAAACGTTCACCGGCAAGTTAACAAGCCAAATTGTAGTTACAGGCAACGAAAGTAGCTCCTTTAATCATACCTAGCTCTGATTCAGAAATTAAAGCCAGTCAGACTCTGGCGAGTGTTTTCAACAATTTTTTACAAACATTTTCTAAATGTAACAAAATTGTTAAAACTACCAATGAAATATAAATCGGTCGTAGTTGTTCTAATGCAACACGTTCGAACGGCAAGTTGCTCACCAATGAAAACAGTGCATCGCCGAAAGTCGTCACAAACGATTATCAAATATCGCAAACAAAACAAAAAACTTTTTATGACGCTGGTAATGTGGAAAGGTTTGATGCGTTGGACGTCGTTGATCATTTGAAAAGAATTAGCGTCAAGGCAGTATCTTGCTGTCCATTATTTCGTATTAATACTAATGAGAGTGCTGACGAAGATCATTCGCCAACTTCATTTCGTTTTTCTATCGACTGTAGATTTTGAAAAGGCGCTACATAAATGCTATTAATAATAATTTGTATATATTTGTGCTATTCATCAAATCACATATTTGTTTTTGTGGAAATTTCGAGCAAATATACTGAAATATTGAAAATATATATATATAATACGAAAAAAATATTGAAATATTGAAAAACATATATATAATATGAAAAAATTTTTGAAAATGTTAAAAAATTGCAAGCAGACCATCCTCCTCCGCCCTCTCTTCTTCCTCCTCCTCTCCCTCTTCATGTTCGTACTCGCCAACAAAGTACGTGTTCCTGTACTTCTTGAAGACGTGGTTACCGAAGACAGCCAGGCTGGAGAGGAGGATGATCGACAGAACGATCGTCATGATGACGATGCTTTGCGACGGCTGGCTCCTGGCGGCCACCAGGTGAGGCTCCTCTGCGTGTAGTTCGTGGAAGTTGTTTGGTGTCGTTGTTTCATTGCATTGTGTGCGTGGTGTGGGTTGGATCTCAACTTAATGTTATGTATCTATCGTTCATAATCAAAGTTGACGATATTGTTATGGTTGACTATTTTCAATTATGCAAATCTATTAAAGAAGTCTGTTGACTGTGAGTTTACATAAGGAAATGTAAATACACGTTTGTACAAGCACTGCGTCGTACGCACAATGTGTATAAGGAAGTTCTAATTTTACACCCTTCTTGAACCAGGCCACCGATTGTTAAACACTTTTTCATATATGGCACACCTACCGTCAGAGCTAACTTGTCAAATGAAATGGTGATGTTTCAAAAATGAAACGAATTGTGTTCATTGAATACTTTAGCTTGAGGGCTAAGGAGTAATCCCGTTAAAAAGTTGAAAATCACGATGTTTCTAAAAAAAAGGAGCTCACCAAAAAAATTTTTACAAGTTTTGTTGGTTAGCGACATTCCATCCTCGCAGAAACAATCTCCAGCTCCCTCCCTGCTTGTGGCAGACGTCATCAAGCAGTTCAGCTCCCCACAGTGACCGTTGCTCTGCTTGCAGTCTTCAACACCATGGAGTTGTTCGTTGTTTGTTGGTGTGTGTGTGTGTGTGTGTGTGTGTGTGTGTGTGTGTGTGTGTGTGTGTGTGTGTGTGTGTGTGTGTGTGTGTGTGGGAGTAAGTGTATTTGTATATACTGTTATTTATTTATTTAAATATTGAATGTGTTTAGATCAATGTCCAACCACTGCAACATTTAATGGATGCCTCCTGCTGTCCACCGGATCATAAAAGCATTACAAAATTTGAAACAAGCAAATTAGAATCATTCTGTTACTGCAATACAAAAATTCTCAGCACAATTGACAAGCAGCAAACGGACCCCTGTCCATACAGAGAACGCCCTTCCAGCCCTGCACACAAACAGCCTGCTTGCAGTGGGGCTTCCTCCATTCTGAATCATCGTTCAAGCAGAAGTGAGTGGTCCGCAGGCCAAATGGAAAGCCAACTTTTGTGACGACTGTGTTGGTGTTGTTGGTGTTGTGTTCGTCGATGATGGGGATGTCTATGTTGTTGTTGATGATGGCGATGATGATGATGATGATGATGATGACGATGCTGATGATGATGAGGATGACGATAATGATGATGATGTATATATGTTTGAAATGAAGATGTCGGTTTTGTTGTTGTAAATAATTGTCTTGTGGCTGCCCTCCACTTGTTGATTTCAATCATGCTATAAACTCGTTCCATTTTTAATTACCAAAGTGAACATGTTTTTACAAATCGTTCAGCAAGATGTTATCAATCAACATTAAATAGAATAGAAACGCAACATAGCAAAGTAACTCCAGAATGTACATTCCAAAGAATGTCTCCATCAGCATGCTACATGATCAAAACTAAATTAACTACCTACCGCACTACAATTCTGGAATGCAAACATTAAAGCAACCCTCGCACTGAACATAACATGTTTGTAAACTTGCCACCACTTTTCCAACGCAAGCAAGTATTAAAATAGTGAGAAAAAATTGATTAAATCAGGAATTTTGATCGAAAACGAAAAAGCAGCGACATAAACCCTGGCTGATATGCATGGAGGGAATTGAGCTGGATAGTCGCTATATCAAAATAAACTAAACAAAACATTTATTATTATGCAAATGTACATCGCGCGTAAGAAAACATAAATAACAGTCTTATCGACTTTGGATGACTGTCAAAATGTTGATAAAAAAACCAACTAAGTAGACCAAGAAGAAAATAATTTGCAGAAACAAACAACCGTCAATTTGGATCAGTAATTCTTACAGCACAGGACTAACTTTGGTAGACGAGGTAGAGAGGCCTGCCAGGATCGACGCACTGGACCAGTGACTGCTGTCCCCGCAACCTCAACGACCTGCTGCAGAAACATCTTCTGTGGGTCTTGTCGCCAATTCAGTGGTGAATTGATTGAATGAATGAGTGACTGAATGATTGGTTGAATGATTGAATTAATTAATGAATAAATAAATAAGAGAAAGAATTGATCAACTTTTTGAATAGATTAGTGAGTGATCCGTAAATAAATTAATTTATTTATTTAGATAAACTAATTAATTAATTTAGACAAAAAAAATTTATTTATTTAACCACAAAAATGAAGATCTAAGAGATGAGTATTAAATAGAGGAGTTAAAAAAATAAACGTCAGGCTAATTTTAATACTAATGAAAAAAATAAATTGACCCTGAAACAGCTGAGTTTAAAAAAATCATCAGTAGCAGGATAAATAAATTGAAAAATGTTTATTAATTCATTATTCACTATGTACAATCGTCTATTAATTAATTAAATAAATAAATAATTAGTTTAATTAATTAATTAATTAATGCAACCAGCACAGCCATGAATGGGTTACGCGTTCCGGTGCACTCCTGCCTGCACTCCTCGTCGCCTGTCCTGTTTGGCTCCAGGTCGAACTCTCCCTGCTGGAAACATCCAATCAGGCTCCTCTTGTTTATCGGCTCTGCAAAAAAATTTGCTGCTTAGCCAAATATTAGTGAATATTATTGTTATTAATGTTATCATTAATATCATAATTATTATTTTCACACAATTCTTAAAGAGCTCCTATTTACAGAACTTTGTACATGCCCCCTCCCTGGTTTTTGGGTAGAAGTAGGGGATGTGGCAGACCAGAATGACAAAAAGATTAAAAAATTGGATGAAACGATGTTAATTTAGTTGTGCACAATGTGTTTAATTCATTGTGCACAAAATTATTGACTTCATAATTGATTTAATGTTAGAAAATGTTGCAACAAAATGCACAGATTCAAAAATTTTGCGGTGTCAACACAACCATCAAACTTATTTGCAGGTTAAAATTGTTTTTTTAATTAAGTTAAATAACTTATTTATTCCAGTAACCAATTTCAAAATGAATCACTCAGGCATATGTGTTTCACTGCAACAACAACATCAACCACAACAGATACAACTACTACAATAATTGATGTATCAACAACTTCATCCCCATCAACATCAACCTCAACAACTTCAACCTCTACAACTTCAGCCCCTACAATTTCAACCACAACAACTTTAACCACAACAACTTTAACCACAACAACTTTAACCACAACAACTTCAACCACATCAATTTCAACCACAACAACTTTAACCACATCAATTTCAACCACAACAACTTCAACCACATCAACTTCAACCACAACAAAGACTGCAATGTTGTTCACCTTCATTACCAACTATTCATTCAAACATTTGTTTAGTTTTTAACTGACCACAGAGATGAATTATTCCAATTGAACTGCCAACCAACTTGCATAAACAGAGAAGAAGTTTGTTCCACCGCAGGGGGTCCCATCGGCGCACTTGAGGGGGCAGTAGCTGTCTAGCACCTTGCCGTCCACCCTGTCCGAACAGAAACAATATTGCCCATCCTTGGTTGATGATGATGATGATGATGATTATGATTATGATGACCAAAATGTTGATGATGATGATGATTATGATGATGATGATGATGATGACGATGATGATGATGACGCTGATGTACGGTCGGATGAAAAAGAGGAATAAACATAAACAGAAAATAGTGAGGCGCGAACTGACGTTCCTAAGCCTCCAGCAAATGAAAAGCTTCCATTGTATTTTAAAAAATAATAAAATAAATAAATGAAGTAAAATAAAATAAAATAAAATAAAGGAGGAAGACGACGAGAAGGAGCGGGAAGAGATTAGCAGAGTATTTTGAAAAATCACTCAGCAATTGGAATGATTTGTTCAATAAACTTTCCATTCTTTCATCAGCTTATTTTCGGTGAGTTTCAGTTTTATAAAATTCTGCCCGACACCAACTGCAAGTTCTTACTTGAAAATAATTTGACTCCAACTCGCAAATCCAACTACCAAATTGTGAAAAAAATTTTCACTATCTTATTACTAAATACACAATAAATGAAAAAACGTTTGACATCAGTCGAAGAAATTCTTCTTTTTACATTCAATCTAAATTTTTTGAACTGTAGAATTGTTTGCATCACTTGTGCCCTGCTTGTTTGTGGCTGAATAAGAAAATTTTTCGTTACAAATTTCATGCCAGCTCTACGTCATTTCATCTTCTTCTGAGTTCGTAAAAGTTACATCTCTATAGTTTTATTTCAACCCAGGCAGTTTCTATTTTATATTCTGTAATATATATATATATATATATATATATATATATATATATATATATCACATACAACTTTTGTATTGTTTTCTCGTTGGTTTGTTTATTCATTCATTAATTCATCCATTCATTCGTCCATTCATTCATTCGTTCGTTCGTTCATTTATTAATTCATTCATCCATCCATTCATCTATTTGTACATTCACTCCATCAGCCTGATAACCGTGACTCCAAAGTATCTGGAATCGCAACGATCGTGGCAGCCGCTGACGAGGGTGACGTGCGTGGAGCGCAGCTTCTGCAGCTCCCTGAAGCAGCCGAGGTAAACGTCCCACAGTCTCTGCGTGTCTTTCAAGTCGTCGTTCGTTCAAATATTAATAATAATACTACCATAGTTATTATTCTTCTTCTATTATTTTATAACATCTTTTTCATTCTTTTTTCTTTCATTTTATCAGTCTTTCATGCTATAAATTTAAAATCGAGTTAAAAAGAATGATAGTTATGTTATATATAAAAAAAAATTCAATTTTAAATTAGGTCAGTAGTAGTGTGGATTAAAACATTCAAGATGAGTGAATTTTTAATTTTATTTCAAGTGGAAGGAACTTAAGACCACCACCATTTAATCTCTTCTCGAGCACGACAATTGGAGCGAGTTCGCTTGCATCTGCAGTTTTGAAGTTTGTTTATTACGTCATGATTTCATAAATTTAATATTCATCATACATCATATTTTTCGTAATTCCCAAATTATTTCATATTTGATGCATTTGGCTTTTGTTAAAAATTTTTTGTAGCAGAAAATTACACAGCCGTTTTATGACGCAAAGTAAAGTGATACGGGACAAAAATGCATCACAACATAACGCAGCCATAACAAAGGTGCCAACGATCACGAGAAATTATGGAACACTATATTTTTGTTCAATATGAAGAAATAATGTTTCAATCGGTGAGTTGATGTTTCAATTATATCTACATTGTGTATTATATTATCATACTATATTCAATTACAACTAGATCCTTGTATATTATTACATATAATATCCACGCTTACCATTCCTGTCGGCATGGACGATCTTTAAATCTGCGAGTCATTACGAAATTTATTTCAACTTCTTGCTAAAACTTGATGCCAAAATTAAATATAATTGATTTTGCAATGAACAGTTTTCGTTTTAATGAGAAATAAAATTTGAGTTTAGCGTTAGATTTGTCATTATTGGCGCAAAAAAATAAAAAAAAATCAAATAATTTTCTATAAAATTGAAATTTTTGTAGCCGCGAATGAGCACGGCCAGATGGCTGCGTGGTAATTAACGACATTCCGAAAAAAAAGCTGGTCATTTCTGAGCTGATAACTTCATGCTATCAGCCCAGGTACATCATAGCCGCGTGCTTTTATACTAAATTATTCAATGACTGCTTGTTTCGTTTTATATAACTTGCCAGAATTAATTAAGTTTTATTATAATATACTTAATAATTATTCAGTAACACTATTAATAAATAACACCACGAAGCGATTATTTTATTTTTCGTGGAATATAATTGTCCTTAAAATTGCAATTATGGAAAATTAAAATTTCTTCTGTCATATAGGCTACAGCCATGAAAGTTTTTTTAAAAGTAAATGCCATTTATGCACCCGATTCAACGTTATGAATCAATGAACAGTTTTAATTTAAAAATTCTCAAACGATATAATCTTACTTATCGAGAAATTATTATTTAACATGACGAGAACTTGGATGAAGAAAATATTTGGATGTAAATTGATGGCGTTCTTCATTTTTCATGCTTTTTCTGTTTGTTTGTTTACAATCGAAACTGACGTCGTGTGGGAATTAAAAGTTTTTTTAATTAATTTCCATTCCGAACCAATGATTTTGTTTAAATGATAAATTGATTAACATTTTTCAGTTGTCAAATGCAGCTATCTTATTCAGGCCGCTTCAAAATTTCAAATCTGAGTACTTATTTATAAAATAAATACTAAAAAATATTAACATTTTATATCGGCGGATAAAAAAATATCCGACTCCTTCCCCAGCCCCTCAAAAATCAAACTCCGGGTAAAAATTTCCGACTCCCGACTTCAGCTCAGGATTCCAAATTCCAGGAATATTTTTCAACTTTTGTATCATAATATCACCTTATTTTGTAAAAAAAATTAAAAATATTTCAAAAAGCACTTAAAATCAGTCAATGTAAATGTTTGTCATAATAAAATTACATAATATTTACGTTTTACAACATACCCAAAAAATATGTGATTTCATTCACGTTATTAGCGTTTATTTTCAGGAAGAGATGATTGCATATTGCTACACATAGTGTCTGATCTAGATTTTAAAATTTTGACGAGGGGCCAAAATTTTGACAGGGGGGCCCAGATTTGTGGCCGTGTGGCTGACGACCTTTTTTTAGGTCGATTTTATACATAAAATGGTCCATTTTTTGACTTTTATGAAAAAACTACTCAAAACGGATAAAAAAATGTCCCATCGACTCTGGCCCCTAAAAATATCCGACTCCGTGCTATCAAAAAATTCTGACTTCAGCAAAAATCTCCGACTCCGACACCCAGGACATCGGGTTATTATTAACTACCTAATTGCTATTGCTACTTTATCTTACAAAACACATAAATTTCTTCCGTATTATTGTCACAATCAACAGTGCCGTCGCAACCTAAATTCTTTCTCTATCGCAATCGGCATCGCCAACATTATAATCTAGTTATTTACTAAGTTAAACTAAACTACTGTTTAGTAATCATTTAAAAATTAACTTTAATTTGTTGGTTAACGAATCTCAAAAATTTTTGTTGGTTTATTTGGCACACGAAAAAATTATACATGTATTACTTGAATCAAATTTTATTTGCAACCGAACCAATTTCAAACGATTAAACAAATGATTTTTATAACTTTTATTGGCCAATTCAATCGATGGATGGTGGCATGACATCAGCGTAAAGCTCTTTATTGAATTCAGTCATGGCACTTAGGTCTTCATCTGTCAACGCAGCCAATGCAAATTGTACGTCCTTCCATTTTTTAACATTTGCCTGCTCTCGAGTTTCTTTATTTCTGACGATAAAACTGCAAATCTGGAAGCATGAAAAGCTTCATATACAACCAACATAATTGAATAGATTACAATAATTTATTTATATGCGGCAAGATGACATAACGGTTAGAGGTGACTGTTCCTGCCGACAGTGACCTGGCTTCGATGCAGAAAAATTCCACTTGTGTGTGATGCGTTGCTCTTATGTTTGTTTATGTGCAGTGACGAGCAAATGCAGAGAGAGGCGACCTTCATTCAGTAAAAGATTCAATGAAAACTAACAAAGATTTTCTAAAAAATAGAAAAAGTAAAAAGAATAATCACCCATCCACCTTCAAAATAGGGAAGGGCACCCCTTTGTACGAAGCCATGATGCCCCAATCAAAATCACACTTCTTGCAATGCACCTTGCCGAACTTCTTGTAAACTGGCGTGATCGCTAACGGCCTCGGGTGAGGTTTGATAGTTATCCTTTCTTTGACATCGGGATCGACAACGACGTGATGCGCATTTTCTATCGTGCGCATGTCACCAGAATTCGCAGCAAAATGAGTGCATTTCAAGCATCTAATTTCATAGGGATCGTCGTTCTTTGATTTGATCCCTAACCTTTTCGCTTGCTCGTTCATGCTTCTTTCGAACTTGGTGATGACATTAAAATATAACATTTAGATTATACTATTGAGAAAAAACCAATCAAAAATTAAAATACTTTTATTTGTTTTTGAATAATTTTAATGCGGCCTCTTCTTTCATCTGGAGTGAGATCCTGGATGTAATCGATGGCATCATTCATCATCTTCTCCAGCTCAACGTTAATTTCCTCTTTAACGACAACATTGCTTCCCTTCTCAGCGATCAAGATGATTTTTGAATCAGCTGCTCTCGACGCCCTCCCTATGGAAAAAATGCATCACTTATATTGATCTAATAAACTATAATTACGGTGGACTAAATCAAAAATTATGCTTGAAAATGTTTTGCTAAAGCTCATCCTACTAGCTGTCCTAAATAGGAAGTATTAAAATTTTAAGATCAACAGGTTTCAACTGAAAAGACAAAACATTATAAACTCATTCACTCACAATCACAACAATCAAAACTTAATATAATATAAATTATATAGAATAGAAAATATAAATTACACGACCTCTGGTTTGAGCGGTAGCAATTTCATTAGTGACATGTTCGTAACGAATGACCAAATTACACTTGGCAAAATCCAAACCCTCCTCTGCTACAGAAGTTGCGATGATTAATTTGCATTTTCCTTTCTGAAATTTTTTCATCACGTTATCTTGGATCGCCTTCGTTTGATCTTTAAAACATTTAATTAAAATATTTTATCTTCTTCAAACATCTGTGAAAAAGGCTAATTACCAGTTTTGTTCACTCCGATTAAAACTTCAGCGTTCAATGATTTCAACTCATCAGCCTCCTTCGTCCAATTAACGAGAGCTACAGTCATCTCCCTAGTCTTGCAAAAAATTATACATCTTGAGTCAGGATAGAGGGTGTAGTGTTCATGTAGCATTGTTTTCAGCTGTTCCAGTTTCGGGTTATTGTATCTTTGGTCGTCTGCAATGATTTTTAATGGATGATGTAACGTATGAGTCCAGTTGGATAGCAACTTTAAGCTGATCAAATTCTGTGGCTGGCTCTCCGCGGGCAAATTTTCAAATTTGCAAACAAACTGTTTAATGAAGCTGACAGCATCTTTTGTACGACAAGCATTGTTTATCATCAGCGCATCGTTGTACATCTGTTGTTGGGTGATGATGACAAGTGAAATGATTAAATAACTAAAATATTTTTTCTAACCTTAAGAAACTCATAATAAGACAGCAACTGCAATCGATTGTTTTGGTCGAAAACGACAGATATTTGTTTGTTTAATCTAGAAAGCCATTGAACGTACGGATCACAGCCTGGAAAATCATTAGATTAATTTTCTTCTGAAAACTATTGTGCTTAAAAAATATTACGTTGAAACAACAAACCTCTTTCTGATACAGAATTCAAGTTAATATCTTTATTTTGCAACAAAACTTTCTCAATTTCCATCATTTCGGCATTAATCATCTCGTTGAAAGGATCCGTCTGCCTGGTCTTGCATGTTATCGTTTCTAGTGATATTAAAAAAGCATTCCAAAAACCAACTTAACATTTCATTACATTTATATTTTATTGAAGACAAACAAACAATCATATAAATGGAAACACATCAGAAAAATCTCTAACTGCTCAGTGGTTTGTTAGTGAACTCGTTTAGTTCTTTCAAATTCTTTCGAACAGTGGAAACGTAGATGGCATTGAGATTGGCGCAGATGTTCAATACGTAATTTTTTGCCTCTTCTAAATTTTTTGCTTTTCCAACACCCACAGATGCGGTCAGTCCAACGATCTGCAGGCATCAATACGATTATTTGTGAGTTAACTGCTGCTTCATATCGTGTGCAAATGTTTTAGGTGCAGTCGGTGATAGTAAGAAATCATAAAAAAAAATTAAAGTTTTGAGCAAGAAAACAAAACTGATAAAATTGTAAACTTTTCTATCTAGCACATGTTTTCAGTTAATAATATAAAAAGAGTTGAAGCATTGAAGAACCTGAGGTAGGTCAGCGTCCCGGTCTGAATCTCGGATGTCATGGTACCTGGTCATGACAGCATTGTAGGGGTGGTCCTTCTTGGCGTGATGACATTCATCAAATATCATCAAGGTCAACTGCGCCATAAAATTGCGGTCTTCTCTGAGCGAATTTTCCAAAATTTGTGGAGTTATGATGAATATATCCTGCATAATTCATCAAATTGAAACATTTTAAACGTCATTTCACTTTTCATTACATCACAACAATATCTTGACAATAATTTACACAATTTAATTATTGCTGGTTAAATAAACGATGAATAAATTTACACCTAAAGTGTATGATGAATTTCTCATACACGTACGTTTAAAATTAAATTTTCCCCTAATCCGTTAAACAACAAAAACCATTTTAATTAATTTATTTGCTGCCTTTCATATTAATCCACAGTTTGAAAAAATGTTTATTAAAATTTACACCACACGTTGTACGTTTTTTTAACCACCAGAAAATTTTGTACTGCATGTAAAACAGTATAATATACTTCGTGGAGAAAATCTTAATTCTGAAATCAGATATAAATTTTTTCAGTGATTTAATTAATGTTTACAATGATGTGGTACTTGCAGTCGAGTACAACTCGAGTACCAATTTGAAGTGATGGCGCATGACACTCAAGTACTCTTGCTTGTACTTGTTGTTTTACAAAGTAGCCTACTCGCACTCTTACTCAAAATTTTTCCAGGAGAAAAATTAAGTACTTGGCAAAAATTTACAAAATTATATATAAAAATTTTAAGGAAACTAATATTTTATTAGAAATTTTTGGCCATATTTCAAAATTCGGCTGGGCCGAAATTGGGCCAGATTTCAAATTTAAGCCAGAATTTGTCATCCAAGTTTTGAAATGCAATGTATCTATGTTTTTGTTTAATGCACGCAGCTATGTCTACGTTTACACATTATTTAATTTATTTCTCTACGTGTGGACATGTAAGTATATAATAAAGTAATATAATTGGTATAAGTCAACACGTTTTGTAAACGAAAGATTATGCCTAACAAATTTGTTGGAGTTTTTTGAAAAGGTTTATGCCAACATGGATAGAGGTAAAGTCGTAAAATATTTGGACTTTGCCAAGACATTTGATAAAGTGCCACATAAGCGATAACGCATAAAACTAGACTAAACTTATTCGATTGGTTAACTAATTGGTTGACCCAGAAAAAATAGCCAGTGGGCATCAGAGGATAATATTCAAGCTGGGTGGATGATACAAGCGGTGTACCTAAGAACTCAGTTCTGGGGCCACTGTTGATTATTATTTTCAATCATAATATTGATAGTGAGATTTATTCCAAAATAGTCAAATTTGCAAATGATACCAAGCTCTTTGTAGGGGTGGATAAAAATGAAGATGTAAAAAGATTGCGAACTGATCTTAAAAATATATCAGAATTTAGAGACAAACTTCTAAGTTTCATTGAACGAAAGGGACCTTGGAATAATTGTAGACAAAATTGGGGAACCTACCAGGCAATGCATAGAAGCAGAAAAAGGAACAAACAATACGCTTGGAATGCTAAAAAGGACGATTGTTAACAGATATAAATCAATAATATTAAATTTCTCTAAAACGTTAGTGTGGCCTAAATTGGAATAATCTATACAGTTATGGAGTCCTCACTGGCAAAAAGACAAAGAAGTGTGGAAAAAGTTCAAAGACGGGCAACCCGGATAATTAACAATTTTGAAAGACTTTCATATAAAGAAAAATTGAAGAGAGGTGAACTGACAACTTTAGAAAACGTAGAACTAGAGGAGACCTTATTCGGGCGTACAAAATCATAACGAGTAAAGGTAAGATAGATTCATTCTTATTCTTCCAATTTAAAAAAAGTAGAAATACAAGAGGGCACCAGTACAAGCTCTTCAAAAAAAGGGTAAGAACAATAAAAAGAAATTTTTAGCTCAAGAGTTATTGAACATCGGAATAAACTAGATAAAAAACTGTTACAGCTTCTACAACGCAGGAGTTCAAAGTCAAACTTGAAAGATTTGGATTTTAAATTATATACAAAATGTCATTTTGTATATAATTATTTACAAGTGTTGTAAAAAGTCTTCGTTGATAGTTGGAGGTTTTGAAAAGTTTCATAACTGTTTCTGAATAATTTTTCATAAATTAAAAAACAAGAAACTAAAAATGTATATTTAGCTGGCTTCAACAAACCTCATTTGTTGTGTCTTGCAAATAAATTACCATGTTAGAATGATCTTCATTAGAATAAAATGAATCATCATTCCAAAAAAACTCCCTGCATTCAAGACCTAATCGTAATGAGGATACTTTTCACTACTGCCTCTGCTACATATTGTAGTGGCTTCATTGACATCTGGCCATTTAAAATGTGATAATTCAGTAACCAGCATTGTCCAGTCCAGTTAACATTAACTTTTCTAGTAACTTTTATCAAAGTTCTTATCGATGGTAAACACAATGCTTTACTTTCAATTAACTTTGTGTACGCGGAAGAGCTTGAAGAGTAAATCAAATACGTCCATACTAATAATTGTGAAAAATAATTTCTCCCATATTTGCTAAATCCAATTAATTTTAATTGATCAATAACAAATTTTAATTGAAGATATCCATCATCACTCTCATAAAAAAGATTTAAATAAGCTTTTAGTTGATGTAGTTTTGTAGTTCAAAATTTGTCTCTGTAGAAGTTTCATTTGAATATCCATTGAGACGAGCGAAGACATTAAACATTTGACTAATCTTTTTTTGAATCTCTTTCAATAATACCATTCATGAATGAATGAAAAAGTTTTACTTCTTGATGATGCACTGTCAATTCATAATTTTCACTGATAGCATTGAACATGCAACTGATGGACAATTATTTTTAATTTCAATTTTGTATATAATCAAAAAATTGTCCATCAATTTAAATTCAAATTCCGAGGTAAAAGTGCATGCTTAAGATAAACTTTGTTTTAGATCATTCCATCTACAATTATTTAAAAAATCAGTTTCTAGGAACTGCTTTTTCTGCCCTTTCATACCTCACACGAGACGAGTAATTGAGTAAGATTTTGTTGTCGATCGAGGTTGTTGCGTTGGAGTGGACAAATGTGAAGGTGCATTCTGAAATTTGGATGGTACTGCATCTTCTTTTAACTTTCTTTTTTGACTCTCCATAACAGTATTGGCAATCCCCACAGTTCTGTTCAATTTTCCCTTATACCAGTCACTAAAACATGTTACGAAATATGTCTGATCAAAGTGGAGTGATCACATTTTAGAATGTTTGTTTGGAAAATAATCTTTAAGAGGTTTAGCACGTACCCATCTAGCGCACAAATCCGGATTTTTTTAATGGATAGGCATGAAACGATACGTCGTTTGTCTCGTCATTTGCTGCATTTGATTTGTATCCACTTGTATCCATGAGCTGAACATTTATTACCCATTTTATATATAATTACAAACAAAATATTAAATACAATGTAAAAGTATTTTTATAAAAATTAACAATTATCAATACAAAAGTTTTCAGTCAATAAATGATGATCAAAACTCAACAGCATTATAAAACAACGTGCAACACAAATAAACAAAGATAGTACAAGCAAAGGCCATTCATTTAACAAAACGATAGCTTAATGCAGGGCCTAGTATGCTCAAGTTATGATGTGCGTGTGTAAGGACTTTCGTATCTAAAAGTTGTTACTACATCGAGACATCTATGGCTTGGACCATCTGATTGATATCTGTCAGCCATTAACGTTAAGCACATAGATTGAAAAGTTTGTTTTCAAAAGGTGTTAACATGTGTGGTGGATGTATGAATTATCACACATGTTTTTATCGTACTTGCAAGTTTAAGTGTATATTTATTTTCATGTGTATGTTTGTATGTATGTTATAGAATATACGAAAATCAATCAAAATTCAATTCAATTAATTCAAATTTTATTAAATTAGGTAAATTTTATTGACAATGGTGTAATGCAATAAGGTTTTATGCTGGGTTTGAGACAAACTGTAGGCGAGCGAATGAAGCCATAGTCACAAGTTACAACAAAATGTACTATCCACAAATCTGCCAGTGACTACGGCTCTGGCAGGATTTGTGTTTTAAAATTTTTTTCGGTACTTTTACTTGTAATTGAAACCTGATTACTTCTACCTGTATTTGAAAAAGGTACTTGAAAACATCTCTGATAGCTTATAATATGATTAAATAAGATTTTGTAGTATTTATTACCAAAATTCAAAATCAAATGGCACAAATTATTAAAATTTTGGTTGCCTTAAATTTTTGAGTTAACAAACAATATATAGAAACTGTCATTAATTGCAGATGCAAAGATAAACGTGATTAATTATACTATGGCTTTGCCAAAATAACAACATCAAATAAACCAACATAAACTGTAATGAGCTGCCTGATAGATATATTATCCACACCAGTGATTCCACAAATCTTCTTCGGCAAGTATTTTTCAAACAAACTTTTCTGCTGCTCCACCAGTGCAACTGTCGGCACCATAAAAATGACCTTCTTCACTTTCTTTCCATCTGCATTTTCTAAATGGTTCTGAGCGGAGAAGCAACAATGTAATCGTTCATCATTTTGCTTGATCAACATAAAATTATTTTAACTCAAAAATATCTTGAATTTAATATAAATGACCTTCATAATATACATGGCTACGTGGGTTTTTCCAGATCCTGTGGGAGCCACTACGATGCAGTTCCTACCCATGCAAGCATTCTCCGCCAACTCCATTTGATAGTCTCTTAATTTCAACTGCTCTAGGCAAATTGTCTCATCATCATCTTCTTCTTCCATCTTGTTTTCAGTCAGCGATTTTGATTGGACAGTTGTAGGTAGGTCTATTGTTACAAAATTATTCTCAATCGCTAATTCCATCATTTATTCATTCAAACGTTCAACATACCGTTAATTATTGCGTCTGTTTTTAAATGCAACGTGAAATTTTCTGCAACGAGTTAAAAAAATTAAACTTTTGGAAAATTTTAAAATCATTTCTTTAATAAATCTAACCAGAAGAAAATAAGTTCTGAAGAGGTTGTGAAATGGGGGGTACATTATCACATTTTTCATTCTCATCATCAGCTCTCAAATCATAATTTTCATCTTGAAAATTATGAAAAAAAATTTTTTATAATATTAAAATTAACAAAAATTTGTTTTTAATAGTTAGTTTAACATTTCAAGTGAGCTTTTGTTAAAACTTTTTGCAACTTGCCTCCTTTGGTGCTGCCGTGCAATGGCTGGGCTCAAATGGAAAAAAATTCTAACCTATCATTCGCAACGTGCGAGGCCTGCCCTGTAGCTGCCGTTGAAGCCACTGAACAGTGCAGTGCGAAAAAGTAGCGAACAATTAATGACAAATTTCAAGCGAAAAATTGAATTCATGATGTTTATAAAAAAAATATCCCATTTGAGAATTACTGGAAACGGCGCATCTTATTTTATACTAACTCCTCAATGTTGTGACAAGACAATGTTGAAGCAACGACGAAGGTGGTGCAGGCGATGAGGATGATGAAGATGATGGTGATGATTATGATGATTATAGAGATTATGCGGATGAAGATGATGATGGAGGTGGTAAAGATGATAGCGATGATACGAACGAGGATGATGATGAAAGTAATGACGATGAAGATGATAAAAACCATAAAAATAAAGATGACACAGATAATAATTTCAGCAATAATTTATTCTCAATAAATATAACAAACCGGAATATGAATCAAAGAGCGAATGCTGGAACTTTGCGCCTTCAGATAAATCTTTACCTTCAAACGAGGTTTCGTTTTGTGATTCGTTTGTGATCCTCAAAATGCTCTTAATGTTCAAATTTTCATCGCGCCTGATAGTTTTAACTGGCGGAACATCATTGTCTATGAAATGAAATTATTGAAATTCATTGTACAAAAATCATCATGCACAAACCAAACACCAAAACAGACCATCATCAATGGATACAACTTTTTCAAGAAATTTTTTCAACGCAGTGAAATTCTCTGTAAAAAAATTTTTTGTTGAAATGAAAATGTTTTTAACATGTTCTATCGAAATGTAAAGTACGGTTAAAAATGAATCCATCAAATCCAAGAGCCTTCAGTGCATGCCTTTCTTTGTTTTCATGCAGAGCCATGATCAAATAAGGGAATCCATCCACCTTTTCAGCTAGTTTAAAAACTAGTTGAGTCATTTTCATCATTTTTGAGTCACCAACATCGCCCTCTATGTACCGCACCTCCTCATCACTGTCAAAAATTAAAATTATGTTTACATTTATCAGAACTCATTTTACAAAACACTGAAGTCGACTCCAACCTTAAAATATGGTGATCTTCCAAATAATCACATATTGGCGACGGATCCACTTCCACCAAAACCGGCAAAAAAAGATGAACTCTTCTTAACAGCTTCTCATTTAGCGTAATAACACTACTTGACAAGGAGGCACAGAATGAATCTTCAGTGGGTATAAACGAAGGAGCTGATTAGTTTGTCAGAAGGATTTTAAATAATTAAAGCTGTTTTTTGTAGAGCCTAGATAAACTGTATGAGAATTAACATGAGCAAGAAACCAAGTCGAGTACCCTTAATAAACCCGTTTCTTCGTTTGTATATTAAAGCATTTGAAATGTTTCTATGTAAATGCAAGAAGTGTAGTAAACAAAGATAAAAAAAAAAACAGAACTAGAATTATATGTTAATAAGAATCATATGTTGATAAACATGATATCAAAGGTATCAAGGAATCATGGGCCAAAAAACTCGAACTTGATTGATACGTCATGTTTAGGAAATGTTGTAACATAACATAACATAACATAATATTACATATGATAAAGTAAATTGGCTCAGACCAAAGATCTTTATGCCCCCATCCATAGTAATGTCAAACAGGTAAAATATTCGATGTTCCCTGTTTATGCGCATTTTTTCAAATATGCAGCAATGAAGAACGTTAAAAAGTGCGCTAAAACTTTAAGTTTCCCAGTTTCGTCTTTAACAATGAAATAGGAAAAAATAAAACAAGGTACATTTTTGCCAAGTTCAAATAAAAAAATACTATATAGAACAAAATTCAAATAAAATTCAAATATTTTCGCTTGTTTTTGAATACAAAACTTGATATCAGTTTTTAAAAAATTCACAAACATATTACCATCAGCACGTTCCAGATTTTTTATCATCAAAGCTAAACTTTCATTGCTACCTGCAAAAAATTAAACAACGTAAATTGTTCATATCGTACTTTATGGTTTGTGAGTGGACTGTTTAAAAATTATAAATTTAATACAAATAATTTGGCCAAGATTGACATGTGAACAGCTAGACTAGTTTTTATTATTATTATTATGTAGAGTTTATACGGCGCTCATTCAAGTCCTCATGAACATTTTTTCCCATAAAATTGCTTTGAGATTTTTTTCTGAAAACCGCCTCTTCAATTTCATTTTTTTTCAATCCTTTTGAAAACTGGTCCACATCATTGGGCCATATACTGCAAAAATTCTTGAAACCATCGAAATCATTGTTCAAAACCCTCCGACCCTCCATCGATGATGTTGTCCTGCAGAAATCTATTAAATATTGTAGGGTTATAACTTTGCAACATCTTCGCATCATTAATAGAACCATGAAAGTAATTTTGTGCTTAGATAAATCATAGTGGACGGGTAGAGGTGTTTGTTAATCAAGGATGTGATGGGAATCTTAGAATACTTTTCCTTAGAATACTTTTCATCACATCTGAGCAAATATTGCTACTGACAATTTCTCAAACAACTTGGACCATTTCTCACACACATTTCAATTTGTTTATACGTTAGTTCAAGGTACATAAAAGTTTAAAAAATTATGTCTTTTTAATAATTATAAATTCCGTCTATTGTTATATTAGAACTTGTATACTTTTTTTGTTTGTTGAAGTTCCAACTCCAACTCTAGTTTCATGATTATCAATTTACTTACTCTCAGGTATTTATCTGCATTAAAGTTATTATCTTGTTTAGGCATAGGTAAAAGTGTGAACACTGCTCCAACTGTGAACTTTGAAATTTTGACAAGAACCAAAGAAAATCATAGGCTAGAATTTTTTCATGGCACAAACGTCAGACTTGATAAAAATAACTGGAAACAGACTAATTGTGAAAACTAGATTTAAAAAAACACAAACATATCTTAAGCAAATAAACGATTAAAAAATATTTGCGTCTGACCGAGCGCATTAAATTTGCAACTAACGTGAGCAGAGGAGATAAGGATTCAATGCGTTCAAAGCCTCCACCTCATTCATGTCTCTCAAACATTGCACCAACTTTGCAAACCAACCATCTTTGTGGCTGCCGTTTGATAAAACTTTGTTTTATTAAAACTTCCATTTTAATCATTTGCAAGAATAACATTGAAAATGTGGTAAAAAATTACTGAGACATAATTGTCAAATGAACAGCCCCAAAATTTTTAAAAACGAAACTAACCAACTGATATGAATGATTAGTTTGAAGACGAGATTTCCATTCGTTTTGTTGGAACGGTCAAATAAATCATCAAGCTCTTTTTGGCTAAACAATTAAACTTAAATTACTATTTCTGAATATAAGATGTTAAGCAATCAAAGTTGATTTAACTTTTCTGAATATGAAATATTAATCCCAACTTTTATATGTATATATATATATATATATGTGTGTGTGTGTGTGTGTGTGTGTGTGTGTGTGTGTGTGTGTGTGTGTGTGTGTGTGTGTGTGTGTGTGTTGTGCATGTGCCCAGATGCTCAAATATATATATATATACAGTGATAAAGGAATCAGCAAAGTGGAGTAAAAGCACAGTATACTAATTTATCGAATGATTGTTCGGTTTCTTAATGAAGTGGCAATTGAGTCCGAGGTTCAAAAATCGAAATAGGTCCTCCCCTACACTAGAGAATAAATTGCAAAACTGAACATCATTATAATTTTGATAAAATAAGTAATGACGACAAGAATTAAGTTAAAAATAGTGAAAAATGTATGTAACAATAACTATCCAATGCAAGAAATTTGATAGATTTTATAAATAACTGCATTAATTATGGTCTTTTACAGTGGCGGGTTAATCTTTTTGCCACCTAGAAGCACTCGTAATTTTCCGCCGCAATTTTATAATAATGCTATAATTGGCCGGTCGACGACGAGTTCTTTTAATCCCAGTGAAAAATTAAGGCAATATAACTTCCAAATTATCGATTTATTTATTTACAAAACAATAATTGATTAATTAATTAATAATAAACGTTATTAAATGTTACTAATAACTGTTAATGTCCACAAACTATCTAATTAACGTTCAGAAACTATCGCTTTCGAATAACAGTTCATTAAAGTTTATCGCAAATACAATAAAAAACACAACGCACTCAAATATCAAATGTCGCTTTCAATACTAATCGCTTTCTAATATCAAAATTCAATGACAACGATTCATTATCTCGCAATATCAATATCTCTATATACCCGTTCTACCGACGCTTCTCGAACGTCCCAGATATCTCGCCGCCAGAAGGTTCTAGTTTCACCTCGAACTGTATGCGTTCGTAGCGACACTAACCCTCTAGCGAATATATTTGTGACGATTATAACAATTACCTAAGAAAACTATATTTAAATAAAAGGAATATTTTTAACACATTATTTTTATTTAGAACATTCTTTAATAATATTTATGTAACGCAATATTAGTAAAAAAAATGCATTTGCGTTGAACAGTCCATAAAATAGTTACAACAAAACTTTTCATCAATAATGAAATTGAGATCCAATCCTTACAAAATTGTTTTTTTAATGCAGAGTATTGCAAGGAAGTTCCTTCCAACATTGTTGAACGCAAATAATTTTTAACGCGCTTTAAACGAGAGAAAGACCGCTCGGCTGAACTGTTTGAAAGCAGGAGTACAAGTGTAGGGGAGAGCGGTGCTATATATTACAAGGGTTGAATGTTACAAGTGCGATATCTTCGTTATTAAGAAAATATTTTCAAAAAATTTTTGGGCATATAATCTTTGGTTCAAACTTGACTTTTGGATAAACAAACATCTGACATTTTTTGTTACAGCTTAAAACCATTTTCTTTTTTTTTCGCATCGTTTGGTAAGTTTTAACATTTTGTCTGTTTTTATTAAATTTTAATCAGTATTAATATTTATTTCAAACTAAAGTTACATAAAGCTAATATAACCTTCTAGAACCAAAGTAGTGCAATGTCTACATTTAGTATTATTATACGCACAGCAACTCGTTTTCTTGTCCATTTACACTTTACAGTTACGTAAATCAGTTGAAGTCTTTGTAACTAGATTTTGGTCTTAGGAGGCCAAATAAGACTTTAAATGCAAATAAAAAGATAGGAATTTAAGGTTTCGTCTAAAACATGGAAAACAATGATCTTAATCCATCCGCTGCAAACTCTAACTCCACCGCTGACAAGATTTTAAACTATACAATCGCTTTGAAATTTTCTCGAGTACTGAATTCTATCTCATTGCTTGTTGATTCGTCGTAATTCCGATTCCATTTTTTTCTTAATAGTTGCGCCTTGTTGAATAACGACAGGATTTGTCTATTTGTTGAAGTTAGGCGTTAGATTTGTTCAGACATTCTAAAACAAATCCCAAATAGTTCTAACATATGTCCGGTTTCGAAAAGCTCAAATTATCAATAATTTCTCTAGCCTCAGCAGGACTTCTGGTTTCTGGTTTGAATTTTTTTCCAGATATTGAAGTGACTCAATAACCACACTCCATCCATATATCAATGCTCTAATTGCGTCAACGAGTGCAGACCATTGGGTGTGGAAAGAATTTTTGATTTAATGAGTTAGATCTTTGCTGTGTGTGGTTTTGGAAAACTTCCCACTTGACAGTATAAGCAATGAAAAGTTACAAACGTGTTAGATCAACCAAAAAAAAATGCAAGCTCCTGCACAGGATTCGGCTGCATTTGTCCCAACAATATTAAGTAAGTGAAATGAGCATATAAAACTTGATGATTGACGCTCCGTATTTTAATATTCAAAACCGTTTTGTTTCAAAATTTTCTGTCTTTCAGCAATTTTGCATATTGACTCCCACTTAATGTTTTTCTACCATCACTCATCTTTATTATCTTTTATGAAACTTCAAATAGGGCATTGATATGATAAGATGGCGAATTTTAAAAAAAATTTGATTTATCTAGTTGAATGATTGGCTGATCAGAAAAAATGCAAAAGATAGGAATTTATTCCATTTTTTAAAAGTTTAAATTAATTAAAATTTAAAATTTAAATTATTTTTTTTAGTTAGAGTAGAAATTTCAATAATAATTTTTATTACACTTGAACATTTTTAAATCAATGGTTTTCAAAATTTGCCGCCTCAGGCCATTGCCTGTTGTGCACCACTGGTCTTACCAGCATTTATATATATATATATATATGTGTGTTTGTGTGGGTGCGTGTGTGTGTGTTGGAAGGAGACCATATTTTATACATTATTGTACAAATTTTACCTAATTGTTGGCATTAATCAATTTACAGTTTGTCTTTTCAATTTTCCTTACTGGAATTATATATATTTTTTTAAAGTTTATAAAGTTTTTTTTTTAAATATAAGTTAAAAAACTTTTTACTCTGTCTTTCATAGTATCGAGTTTTTTTTTAAACTTCTGTGTGTATGTATATATGTATATATTAATTTTATATTTTCACATATTAAATAATACTTAATCTATATACAATTTATTTCAAGAATTTACTTTGTCTGACTGAATGGTTAGCTAATAACTTTCCATATCCCATTTATCCTTTGTTTTGTATCAACTTATTTTTTTTCTTTCATATTTTGATCTTATTAACTTATAATTGTTTTTAATGTTAATCTATTATATTTATTTGTGCATAAATTTTGTCTTTCGGTTCTCTTATAATTTATATGACTTGATCTTCAATATTTTATGTTATTCTGTAATTAATTTTATTCAATTTCAATTATTCCTGCAATTTTTTTATAGTTTATTTTATTCTTAATTTTCTTGGTTTTGTTATAATTTATTTGCTTTTTAATCATACTATGATTGACATTGAATTCAATTTATTGTTTCATTTCAAATCTTTAATTTATTACCTCTTTTCCGTTTTTATACATTAACATTTACAATTATTCAGGTCAAATATTTTTGTTCTTCAATTTCAATATATACCTATATGATTGTTTAGGTACTGTTTATATATAATGCTTACATATATATTGGGGATTGTGTGTATGTATGTATTTATTTGGGTGAGTGGGTGTGTGTATGGGAGTATGTGTGTCTATAAATATAAGTAAGTAGTATATGTATGGGTGTGTAAATATGTGTATATTAATTAATTATTATATCATATATTAATTGGTTTTAAACATTATAAATTTTACATATTTTACATATATGCTTATATTAATTGGTTTTATATGTATTCATATATTAATTGGTTTAAACATTATAAATTTTTCATATTTTATAGATGTCTTAAAAAAAGAAAGAAAAATTATTTAATTTACCTTTATTTAATGATATGAATTTATGGATTACTTTTTTGAATGTTGAGGATTCCGCTCAGTTAAGATTTACTCTTTTGGAACGCCCCATTATGTAACAAATTTATTGTTTGTTCATAATAAACGAATAAACGAATTTATATTCTGTCGGTTTAGTTGTAAGTTGGAAAGTAAATACCTGATAACATCTCTGTCATATAATCGTTTCAATAAGTCCTGATATTTCACTTTCTTCAAAACTTTCATGTGTAAAATTGCAATTTCTTTGAAAATTTCTTTATCTTCCATTTCTTTCATGCATAACATTTTGTAAGGTTTATCAAACTCTTGTAAAGATACGAAAAATTAACTGTAAACATTACGACAGACAATGTGGATGAATAAAAAAAAATTTTCCGAAAAGTTATTATTTAACACGAATAAACAACAAACAAATCATCTTAAATAAAAATTACAACTCTTTTTTCCTGAAATTTTATATTCATAATGAATAAAAGGATTCAATTTAACACTCTTCAGTTTTTTATAACAGTTGTTCAAATATAATTAAAAATTATTTGAAGACTTTATATCCTTCTTCTATTTTAATATCTTTCATAATAATTTTTTTTACATATAAATAACTTAGAACCTTCCTCCAACACCACACTTAACCTCAGGAGAGTGTTATGTAATACTCAATAATAAATTTCAGATAATAATACAATACAAAAATGTTTGTAAATGAAGCAACAAGTGAATGAAAAAAAATTTCAAAATTTTTTGGAAAACCTCATACCTTTGCCTGTGCCAAATAAAAGAATAAAAAAATTCAGTTTTGAAACAGAATTATAATAAGCTTACTTTCATGTTGTAGAAAATCTAAGAGTTTTTGAAAAATCTGTTCATTCGCATTCTTTTTCATCCATAAATAAAACTGCTCATTAATGGTTTCTTTATTTTTCAAAATTTTTTCCATATTCCCTTTTAAAAACAATGTTACTATTTATTATTTATAAATATAATTAATAATTTAAGAGACTTTTTTCAAATAGGTATCAATCAATCAATCAAACAAAATAATTTAATTTAATCAAATGGAGAAATATCAGTTGCATAGAATGCTTCCACCTTATTGAAATGAAATAAAAACTTTTGTTTATGGTGGGTAAAAATTGATAATTCAGTGTTTTTGATTTATTTTTAAAATTATAATTAAATTTTTTAAATACAACTTTATGCTTGTCCTTAATATTTATAGCAATAATTAATGTTATTAAATCGAAAATAATTATTTAACAAAAAATCTTCAATTAAATTTTTTAAATACTTTTTCCCAATTCGGTGGCAAAGTGTGGTATGATGAAGTCACATCTCAGCTCATTATCCATGAAAACACTCTCAAATGCTTCAATTAATTTTCTTATATTTTCACTCATCTTTGGCTTTTTATTCAACGGAAATCCAGTAGTATAATTTAATATTAATTTATTTTAAATTAATCTTTTATTAGATAGATGAAAATTTGCTTTGCTACTTCAACAAATTTAGTTAAAACATCTCAATCAATATAAATAATTTCAATTAATTTCAATATGATTATTTTAATTGAATTAAAAATTTTAGTAAAATAAAATGTTTTGTAATTTTTGATTCTTGAAATCAAATGTAATATAAATTGTAAAATAAATTATTAAAAAACCATTTCAACTGCTGGTTTAAAAATAAAAATTAAATTAAAAAAAAGTCTCCTATTAGAAAATCAAAAATTTTTAAATTAATATTTATTTCATTTAATATTAATAATTAATATTAAATAAAAAAAAATGTTAACATATTTATTAAATAAAAAATAATATTAATTTGTAATTAACAACTATACTTTAGCGAACGATCATCTGAGAAATAAAAGTAATCAGCGATACCACAAACAAACTAATTAAATCTATAATGAATAAGGAAATAAATATTAACTCTATTTTATAATTTATATACTTATTAATCTTATTTTGTAAACCAGACGACGCAAGCAAAATTGTCGCTTATTCATAGTTTGGAAATTCCCAGTTTTCTTTTCCATTTGGGATTAGGGTGTGGACGCCACGTAATCGAAAGCGAAAATGAATAATGAGTCGTCAATAATGAATTTTACAATCGAAACCATGGATATAATTATATATATATTATATGTCTGTGCTCGAAAGAGTATACTTAGAATCCTTTATACATAGAATAATTAGAATCAGTATCTTTAAAAAAATGATTTGATGTATTGAAAATGTATATAAAAATAAGTTTTTATTCCAATCCATCAACCAATTAGTTTATAAAGCGCTATGTTCATTAGCGCTCCTCAATAAATTTTGCAAACAGATGCGTTTTGAGATTCGCTTTGAACTTCGTAAGCGATGGAGAAGTAGTCAGAGAAGGAGGTAGAGAATTCCAGAGAAAAGGGCCAGAAAAAGCAAATGCAGATTTAGCAAAAGAGTGTTTGCCGTTTTCGAGTAATTTTCAGTCGTTGACGTGATTGTTCTATAAAACACATTTGCTAAAGAGTAAATAATTTTACGATACATGTTTTGGTAGTGTTTTCATCCAGTAAAACACTACGTACTTTATTTCCCGCCTTGGTAACATATTAATGAGGCTCCAGTTGCAGTTGAAATACTATGATCACTATGGTTGGGGATATTGAACCAAGTTGTTAGGGGCACGTTGAACCGTATTTATATTAGTCTAAAATTTAAAAGTGTGTTTGTTTTTGAAGCAGGATCAATCAGAATGGTCGGCTATTGACATCGAAATACAGTATGAAAACGTTGTGAGCAGTATTTTTAATAAAACTCAGTAAAACATAAGTTTTTACACAGGAAAACACTGTTTTAAGAAGAAAATCGAAATCTACCAAAAATCAACGTGGAAAGAAAAAAAACGCCACCATCCTTATTTTGGACACACGCTCACAAATTTGGCTAGTTTCTTGGCTCTCCCCGTCAAAGTTGTCTAAATTCGTCTCTGGATATAATGCTGGTTACTGAGAGGCCCTAGAGGTGAATTTGTGTCTGTGTCTGAGTGTCTGTCCATGCGACACTTTTCAGATATTGTAAAAAATGCAACGATGCTCAGAATTCTGCATTGTCAAATTTCAGTGTTGGTTGAATTCAGCCAAGAAATGTGTGTCGACTGGTGACAAAGATTGCTTGTTTGCCCTTCTATTGTAAAAAAAACACGCTAGAACTGAATATATTTTTTAGATACGTAATAGACATATTTTTACATAATAATGACTTATTTTAAGAAGTTTTAATGCAATAATAAAAATTTAATGAGTTATGTACTCAAAATTGGTTCATTATGCCCCGGTCCCCCTACTTAGGAAATAATTTAGATTGAGACTTACACATTAATGTGCAAATTTTAAAAATTGACGACTGACCGTAAATAATAAAATATTCAAATAATTTACCAGTTTTTTGACACATTTCAATTTGTGAATAAGCGAAACTTAAAAATACAATTCCCCGGTTTCTGTTCTGAATATTTATTACGCATTAACTTAGAATTTTATTTCATTTTTTATTTAAAGGGAAGCCAAAATAAGTTAATAATATGACTTGCGGATACGCTACCCTTAACTACGACATAGAGTACGTAAATGAAAAAAATTAGTCAGTACTTTGACAAACTTAACATATATTAAAACAAAATAAAATAAAGACAGGTACGGACATAAGGCTTAAATGGTGTTGGGATCTAAGGTGAAAAGCAAATTTGCGAATTTTTTTAAATAAATGTCGCTTATTCAAATTTGATACATTTACGAGGGCAAATTTAAACCATATTGAAGGTCCCGTATGATTTAAAATGGATTAAATTAATTTGAGTCGCGTTTTGTAGTTGTAAAGAGAGGAGTACCTACGTCTTGTGACGTAACGTAAGTCTTAATTAAATTGCTTTAGGTATAAAATTTGAAAATGTTTTTGGAGGGAAATTATTTAAAAAATTAAATACAATTATTGGGCAGAAATAAATATAAAAAAGATTTATGGTCAAAATTTTATGTTTAATAAAATAGGGTTTAGTATGGGAAAGAGGTTTTAGGTAAGAAAGAAGTGATTAACACAAGGCATCTCGATATCATTTTTATCTTGTTTTTTTATATTCCATACTAAGCCGTCCGTCTATTTGGAAAAAGTAACGCGTGTCCTGATATGATACTTTGTCCAGGGCCTGATGAAAGTTTAATCCAACCTTACTGCGCATTCTTTTTTCATTTATAATGCAGTTCTGTTAAACGCTGAGTTGCTTATACGTTAATCCTTACTTCTAAATAAATTTTCGTGCCAGCCACAAATGCTGTACACAACACACACCACACGACGCACATGCACATTACGTATGCACAAGCAAGCACCGCATCATACGCGTATGATGGATGATCTTTGAGTTGAGTCTCGGACAGACAGTGTTAATTCGAACCATGCCATCACGTTATAGTAGCGCGAAACATAGCAACTTTTATCGACTAAGTGAACTCGGTGATCATACTAATTTTTTTTTACAAAGTTGGATGCAGCACGGTATTCTAAGTATATTGGCACGCCATGTTTGGTAATACCTTCTATTCCGATGGGCAGTCGTCTGCTACATTTTCTTATTTTATACATACATTCGTCCATCTTATATTCTACAGCCATAATATGTTATACTGATATCATTCTACCATAGTATTCCTCTCTTCACCACAGACATCGTTGGAAAGCAGAGCAGCAGTGACATCGTGCAATCTTCGTTATGATTGATTGATGCAGAAAGATCCATTGCAAAGTTTTTTACTCGTCAAAAAACAACAGGCATGTGGAATATCTGAAAATTTGCTTTAATAAACTGACTGAAAAACAGAAAACAACAAGTGCGGATCAAAGACAAAAATTCAAATAGGATTAGCGTCACAAGTAGTGTTCCCCAAGGTTTGGTGCTGGGCCCTCTACTATTTTTTATCTACATTAATGATATCGACTCTGGCATAATGTCAAAAATATCAAAATTTGCGGACGACACGAAGCTGTGTACGAGAGTCAACAACGAGGATGATGCGGAAGTA
The DNA here is from genome assembly GCF_000326865.2 of Helobdella robusta. Taxonomy (NCBI): domain Eukaryota; kingdom Metazoa; phylum Annelida; class Clitellata; order Rhynchobdellida; family Glossiphoniidae; genus Helobdella; species Helobdella robusta. The sequence goes on along the minus strand of NW_008705215.1, from coordinate 993,697 downwards.
GTAAGACAAGATTTGACAAGACTACACAAATGGTCTAAGATTAGCAAATCCTGTTTAACATAGACAAATGTAAAGTTATGCATATGGGAAGATGAACAAAAACTTTCAATATCAACTGGGCAGTAAGGACCTTCAATCTACAGAAGAAAAAAAGGACCTCAGATTCTCTATTCATAAAAGTACGAAAACATCAAGAAAATGTACTTTGGCAGTAGCCAAAACAAATCAAATAATTGGATGTATTAGAAGAACGGTGGTGAGCAGAGAGAAGTTGATCATTCTAAACTTGTATATAAAACATTACTTCGCCCTCGTCTCGATTACTATTCACAGGTTTGGAGTCCAGATCTGCAAAAGACATACTTGAACGGGTACAGCGTAGAGCAACAAAGATGATTAAAGGTGTTGGAAAACTAGAATATATGGATAGACTGAAAGAATGCGGATTAACAATTATAGAAAGGAAAAAAGATCTGATTCAGACATATAAGATAATAACTGGAAAAGAAGAAACGCCGTTCACCAGGCTCTTTCAACTAAAAAAAGGAAAGAATTAAGAGGTCATAGATATAAACTCTTCAAGAAGACCGAAAATCCAATAACGCAAAGATTCTTCAGCAGCAAGGTGGTAAACTCCTGGAACGAGCTGAACGATGAAATTGTTTCAGTGGATTCAAACAACAATTTTAAAATCAAGCTAGGAGAGTTAGGATACTAGGGCATTTATTTTGTAGGGGTTCTTACACGGATGCTAGTCTACTGAACCACTTTAAACATTGTTATTATTATTATTATTAAAGCAGTACAGAATATAGAATCACATAAATCGTCAGAGCAGTAATGTCGTGGCAATGTTCTCATTTTTAAATCAAGTGCTTCGTTTCAATTCCTAAATGTAATTCAATGCTGACGGATGGAAAAATCAAATCAATTGACTAGTAATTAAATTTTATTTGAAAAAAAATTATGCGCTTATAATGAATATTGTATAATAAACATGAGCCATATAACTATTCTCTGATTGGTCGAAAAATCTCACGCCAGATGACTTGGAAATCTTACGATAACATTAGATGGCACGACAGCTGTTTGACCTACTTTCCATCCGTCCGTTCGTTCATTCATTCATTTGTTCGTCCATATATCCACTTATTTGGGGACCTGTTTTGCTGGGGACGACGCGTCAATCAGGATGAGTTGGTTGGTACTATTATGTTTCTTTCAATTTTTAACCTTTAACGAGGTCCTTGTGTTACGGTTGGTTAAATTTAATAAATTAGCAGAAACGATCATATTTTTATTTATTCATAAAATAAAAAATTTATTGTTATTCATTGTTATTCATATTGTTAATATAATATAAAATATATTATAATCATTTCTATATATATATATATTATTTAATATATATATTCATTCATTTTATAATTTATTTTCATATTTTATATTAAAATATTATATTTATAATAATATAATAAATAAAATTGTTGTTTATTAAATATTTATTTTATTATTATTATGTATTGTTGCAAATTACCAAAAGTAATAAAAAATGAACATAATAAATGTTTATAGTTATTTGTTAATTATTTAAGAATAATTTTAGTGATCATATTAATTAATTGTTAATTATTATTTGCAATAGTAATAATTGAACAATATATGACACACTAATTAATATTAATATTAAATAATTAATTAATATTTGCAATAGTTGAATAATATATTACAATTACATATTGATCAGATATATTGATGTATTATTTCATATCAAACTTCTGCATTATATTGCACTATCTATAAATATATATATAAATAGTACATTATATATATAAATATATTATTTTAATATAATATAAAGTATATTATAATTATTTCTATATATATATTTGATATATTTCACTAGTAACTTATTTCAATTTTTTCATAAATATTTATGATTTAATTTGTTTTGTTGAACCACCCAGTTGCAGCATCTGATTACATTAAGTTTGAAAAGTCGCGGTTGAGAATGTACATACAGTGATCCAGTCAGTATTTCAACAGCATTTCAACAACAACATTTCCAACAACAACAGCATTAACAACAACAACAGCAGCATCATCAACGACAACACATTCAACATTAATGACAACAAAGACCTGCTATGTTATAGTTGTTAAAATTAAAATGAACTGGGAGAATTAGTAATTTACCAAATTCATAAATTAAGAATTGGGTTAGGGTTAAATTCTACACTTCCATTAATATTTAAGACTTCCAAACTCGAGTCTTCATTTGAAAGAAGATTATAGCGCGCTATTGACATTTATCAAAATAACAAAATGAGCTTCCCGACGTTCGTGACGAGGGCTGTGTACCTCTTCTCTGCAGGGATCATCTTCAGTTTGGTCCTGAACCTGCTGCAACTTCAGAGGCAGGCCAACTTCTTCCCTGCATTTTTCAGGGATCGAGATGTCCAGTCGTCGTGGTGGCTGCCTGTGCTCTGCGGTGTCACCGCCGGTTAGTTGGCTGGTTGTTGGTTGGTATGGTTGGTTGGTTGGTTGGTTGGTGGCTAGTTGATTTGTTTTTAATTTGTTGATTGGTTGGTTGGTTGGCTGATGGGCTGGCTGGCTAGCTAACCATCCAACCATCATTTGATGGTTGGATGGTTGATGATCCAGTAATGTTTAATTCAAGTCATGATGAGTTGTTCATTGAATGATGAAATTTCCTCTTTTAACTTTCCAGCTGTGGTCGGCCTGCTCTACCCCTACCTTGACGAACAACTCGGTGAGATGCTTCTTCATAGCATCTAATTATAATTATCTTCGTTGTTATCTATTTAAACGTCAAATGATTGTTTAATGATTGAAATAATAATGAAGCAGTTGCTAATTAGTTGAATGTTGATGATGGTTTGTCCAGGTGAGAGGCGGGCGGAGAAGCAGGAGTGGTCGAGTGTCATGAGGTGTGTCGCCATCTTTGTCGGCATCAATCACGCCAGTGCCGTATGTCTTGCTGTGTTGTTGTTGGTGTTGGGTTGTTGTTGAATGACTTACATAAGGTGCATAGACAACATAATGTATTTATATATATGTGTGTGTATGTGTGCGTATGTGTGCTTGTTGATGTTGTTGCTGATGTTGTTGCTGATGTTGTGTTGTTGTATTGTTGTGATTATTTGCTATTGTTGTTATATTGTTGTTTTATTGCTGTTGTTTGTGTTGTTGATTGTGTTGTAGTTGTTGGTGTTATCCATATATCCATCCATTTATATCCATGTATATCCGTTTGAGTTATTTTGTCTATGTTTGCACATCAGGTCGTTGTCAAATATGTTTAATAGTTTTGTTTATGGTTTTATATATCATTTCATCACATCAACCAGTCACTCCCATAATCATTTGATGATGCCATCATTTTGTTATCAATCACATTATCTTCTTGTCTGTCTCAATCGTGCTAACCAATCGTGCTATCTCATTCTCATTGACCAGCCAATCGTATTGCCGTCTTTTTGTCATTAACCAATCATTCACGTTATCTCTTTGACATCAACCGACCAATCAGAAAATCGACTTCAGCAGCAACCTCCAACTAACCTTGACATTGACTGCCCTGTCAGTTGGTCTGTGGTGGTTGTTTGATGGGTCGAGGGGTGGTCTCATGTTGGGCATCATCATGGCCGCCATCGCCAGCGTAGTCTGCCACTTGCTCATCTACCACGGCATCTATCGGTCAGTCTGTTGTGTTAGTTGTTGTTGTTGTTGTTGTTGGTGGTGGTGTTGTGCTTGTTGTTGTTGTTGTCGGTGGTGGTGTTGTGGTCCTGGTATTTTTGCTGTCGGTGCAGTTTCATTCATCTTTGTTGTTGTAATGACCACCATTGTGCTTATTAAATTCTTTCCTCGTGGCTAGTTTCTATCTTTATGTTGTTTCTTGCTATTGTTATTCTAATTGTTAGCCAATAATCTGATTTCATGAACGCAGCTTTCATCAACCACTCAATCACCAACCAATCACCATGCAACGAACCAACTACTCAATCAACAACCAATCACCAATCAACCCTGATCCTAATCAACCAACTAACCAACAAATCACCATCCACCACTCAACCAATCACCGACGACAGATACACGTCACCTGACTTCACCTACCTACAATCCTGGCTACCATGCATCTTCTTCTCAGGGGGAGTCACCATCGGAAACATTGGCAGACAACTTGCTCAGGTGCTGAAAATTAACATAAATTATTAATTTATTCATATCGTTTTGAATGTATTGTTAATTAATTTGCATCCTAGTTAAATAGTATTAACATAATTTCTTCGTTCATTTCTTCATTTTGTTTTGTTTTTTACAGTGTGAGCAAAAGGATGAGGATTATTTATCAGGCTGTCAAAAATTCCACTTGACCAAAGAGCATCGTGATTAGTTGGCCTTCACCTTCATCACTATTCAACAAATAGTGACAAATAACATATAGTGGAAAAGTTGACCCTCATTCATTGGTCGACCATCATTAATATTTATATTCACCTCAGCTGTTTATATAGCTCATCACCAAGCTCATAATCATAAAATATTAATTATTAACCCGTCTATTAATATTTCATTAATGTCGTACTGGCATTATAGTTACTTTATTCATCTATTCTTATTTATTAATTTATTTATATCTATATTTTTTCCATTTATCAATATTTTTATATTTTCTTTTACTGTAGTAGAAGTATTGGTAGTAGTAATTTTTGTTGTAGTATTGTTTGTTTCATTATTATTTATCTTGCTTTCATTTCACTGTAGGGTTATTTTTCATTTGGTTCTCTTCGTCATTTAGATTATTATTGTTATTATTATTGTTATTCACCCGTCTGGTTCACAGCAGCCAAGGTTGAACATGCACTTGCAGATGCTTCTCTCGTAAAAAATTGTGCATCTTCTCATTTACTAATCACCAACAGTATATACTTATAGTTATATATATATATATATATATATATATATATATATATATATATAGCTTATAATATTTATGTGTGCATGCGTTATTCCACAAGTAGTAGTCATTTATTAATGAAGAGATGCAATACAAATCCTACCTGAGTGTACTCTATTGTACTGCATTGCATTGCTTCGTACTGTATTGTAGCGTTTTCTATTGCATTTTATTATACTGTATTATATCGGGTTGTATGGTGTGGTGTTGTGTTGTTTGTTGTATTATACTGGCTTGCATTTTATTTTCATTTTTATCAAACTTCTTACGAGTAGTGTTCAGAAGCTGTGTGCAGAGACCAACAATGAGGAAGATGCGGAAGTGTTAAGACAGGATTTGGCGACATTGTGCAAGTGGTCTGAAGATTGACAAATGTTTTTTAATATAGATAAATGTAAAGTTATGCAAATGGGAGGAAAGAACAAGGGCTTTCAATATCAGTTGGCCAATCGGGAACTACGATCGACCGAAGGAGAAAGGATCACGGCAGTCACTATAAACCATGTTATGTTATTTATGTTTTGCCAAAATGTACATATTAATTCATACAGTCATTGTATTGTGCACGTTTGTATTGCAGTTTGTAAGTAGATGTATCTCTGTACGTTTGTGTGGATGTTTCATGTGTGTGGCGGTGGTTTGTGTGCGTGTGTTTGTGTGTGGGGTGTGTGTTTGGGCTCCTGTGTTAATATTCGCTGTGTGCATAGATTTCGAAGCATACTTTTTTTATCTGTGTTCGTTTGTGCAAAATTTATTTATTGAGCTCTCTTGTTATTATTCTTATGTGTATAGTTTATTTTAAATTTGATCAACTTTAAATAATGCCTTGCTCTAACAAAATTCTAACTCCTATTCGATATGTCATATTTGTAAAAAAAATTATCATTAATGTTATTGTTATCAATTATCATTATTGTTATTATTATTGTTATAAATTTATTATTGTTATAAATTTATTATTGTTATAAATTATTATTGTTATAAATTATTGTTATTATTATAAATTATATTTCCTTCATCTGTTAATGAATCTCCGAATGAATTTATTGTTATCGCATTTGCATTGTTATCTCGTCTCTACGATGTTGTCCAGTTCACTACGTGTGCATGCCATCGATCCAGTGGCTATTCTCGTTGCGTCACTCGGTTTGCTTCTGGGTTTCCATTTATCATTATATTAAGCTATCATCACTGCTAAAATGATTAATATTGTCATTGATATGATTAATTGGTCGTTTATTCGTTTATTGATTTGTATAGCGTACAATGATATGCTGCTGGTGATTAGGATGATGAAGATGAGGAAGAATGATACCTGCTTGAAATGGTATAAAATATTTGCAGACACTTTTAAACATTCTGCGAGTTTTTGCACACTCGCTCACACGCACACAACACAACCATATATTAAACATTCTCAGTGAAAAACAATGGTGTGACATAATTGCACCCAACCCATGAAGGATACATGTTCATTAATTTATTCATATAATGTCACCATTTTCCAGTCTATAGCCATCAGTCTTGTAGTTTCGTTTTAAATTTATTTTTCGTTGTTAGTTAACTGAAGCTACACGTTGTTTACCCTCAATGTTTTTCATCTCCTTTAGATTTTTCTACCTACACGATATTAAGATAACAACACGCAGCAGAGTTGTTACAACATTAGGTAGATTTTTAGCGTTCCTGACATTTGCAGGTGCTTCCTCCTTTTTTTATTTCAATTGTCCTTTGAGTTTGGCGTCAGTGAATGAGCTTTAGAAACTGTTTGCAATCTTGCCATGAAGATGATTCTTGAGGTTCATTTGATTCGCTATATTTAATTTAATTTTTGCGGGCATTAGCAAATGTGCTCCTTTTTATCCAAAACTCTGTGCAATCGAGTAACATGTGCATGAAGAGTTTTTTTGTTTCTGTTTATCCTCAAGCAAGCAGTGATAGATTTGCTGAGTGAATAAATGATTGATTGGTTAGTTAACTGAATGATTGATTGGTGGGTTGTCTGACATGATATTGAATGATTAAATGATATTGATTGGTTGACCAATATTGTGATAGAAACCCGATGAACACCTAATGTTTGCATCATCTTCTTCATTGTGTTTAGTTAAAATTATTCGCTTGTAAATTTTGGTTTTTAGTTTGTTTTTTCTTCAACGGAATGATTTCTTTTACATTTTGTGTTTTAATGTTGTTGCATATTACATTATTACACACAAAAGGATAATCTTTGTTACTTTCTGTGTTCAGATGACCACGTTCGCTCCCATGCAGCTGTACTGTTAAAACTAATTCAGGCAATCGCATTCGTTTCTTCAGTTATCACTGATTTTTAATTAAAAATTATTCATAAATTTTATTTTGCGAATGTTTAACCCTGTAAATATGATTGGTGAGGACCTATCAACTAGGAATGTTTGGAAATTATTTCACCATTATTCCCCGATATTACATTTTCTAAACATTATGTATTATTCAACCAATATGATTTATAAATTTAAGAAGAAACAGTTGTTACATTTTAATAAAAATTTGGTGCAATATAAATAAACATTAAAAAAAATGATTTTATTATTCGGACCCCGTTTACTTCGACCACTCCGATGAAGATAAGAGTTCCGCACCATTCCTGACGAGAACGGAGATTGAATTGTAAATTTCTTTCAACATTCGTCGAGGTTGGACGCATTTTATATGCTCCGTGCTTCGCTCACAAATTCATATAAAATATCGATTTTTTTCTAAACTTATCGGATAAATTGGCTGCAGGTGTTGTGACGTTGTCAGAGGTTATTTTGTTTTTTTCGAAAGTGGAGTTTTTGAATTGATTTTGATTTTTCCGTATATTTCTAATTACTTTACAAATTCAAATAAAGTGTAAAGGATAGTTCAAAATTGTGTGCGTGTTGTATCTGTTGCTAGTCAACAATAAAAGTATACTATTTTTTTTTTGTTGGAACGGCTTTAATAGTTTGTATATTGGTTGTACAATATAGTGGACTGTGTGTGTATAACATTATCTCTGTTGTCAAACAACAGTAGAAGTGTATCGCATATCTATCACATATTGCATATCCAGGTAGATGGTTACATTTATTTTCCAATAAATAATAGTGTTTTATATCAAATATTTCATCATTTACTTTCTAATTTCATTAAATTTCATTGCATACCTCAAATAAATTCCATTCCATTCTTACCTCAACTTTCTCTGTGTCATGGTTGACAATTCACAATATATTATATAACAAGTTCCAATTTTGCATTTAGGTTGCTATTGTCTCTCCTTTTGTCCCTCTTGTAAGAGGAAATGCCAGGAAAGGCGACAAAAGAGAAATGTATGCACTGTAATAAGGCGGCGGCCAAGGAATTGTTGGCATGCAAGGTCTGTAGCCAATGTTGCCATTTCAAATGTATTGGCATTACTGATGCTTCATACAAGGAGATAAATGCAATCGAAGGTTGTTTTTGGTGCTGTGAAACCTGCGTTGCTGTCTTGATTTCAGGCATTTTGAGGCTCTGTTTGACAAAATTAAAATAATAGATGACAAATTAAACGAAATGAAAGAAGATAATAATGACAGATGTAAGAGCTTTGAAATTTTATTGAAAGATATAGTGAATGAGCAAGACAAAAAAATAGAAAATCTAGAGAAAATTATTAATCAGCATGACAGTAAAAATAATGATATATTGGACACATTAGTAAATAACATAGACACCATAGTGGATGGCAATAAACAAAAAATCCGGTTGCAGCAAATCGGAAATATGACAAACTCAGATACCTTCACTGAAACTAAAAGTACTAAAACCGTAAAAAACATTTACTCAGACACAAAAAATCCCAATTCAACGGAGTTTACGCTGCACCACAATAGAAAATATATTAAGAGTGCAAAAAAAATAAACCCGGCAAATACCGCCCGGCCATTGTACTCCGGGGTCCTTCAAAAGGATGTTAAGGTTGTTTATGGAGCAAATAAGGTTTGTGAACTGAGGGCAGCACCTAAGCCGGTTGAAAGATCTGTTTTATATCTTGGGAGAATGAGCCCAGATATAGATGATGCTCAGATATTAAATTATCTGAAAAAAGTGGCATATCAGCAATTAAAATTTACCCCGTAATTAATAAAAACATTGAAAATATTTTAGCAAAATCATTTAAAATAATTATTAAGAAAACCGATTATTCAAAAATTATTAGTGACCCCATGCTTTGGCCTGAGGGTACTGTCATCAAAGACTGGATTTTTAATCAGTCAGATTCACAAACCAATAGGTGTCTCAAAACAATAATCTCTTCAAGACGACAGATACAGACCCAAATGTCCTATTAGCGAACAAAACACCATCATCTAAGGAAGTTGTTGAACAAATTGTTCAGTCGGAAGACTTGAGTTCAGCTCAACAGTTGAATGACATAAGTGAACGTTTCGAAAAGATAGCTATTACAAATTATTAAAATGGCTGTCAAAAACATTAAACTACCTTTAAACTTTTATATTAATCGTTTTATGAACAAAATTTTTCGGGACATGAAGGGCGAACTATTTGATAATTTCCAAAGGTCATTCTATCAATGCAGCCGATTTGATCCAGACGGAATCAAAACGTCTTTGCCTATTGCACACCTGAGTCATAATTTTAGGGTTCTAAGTTTGAATTGTCGTAGCATTTGTAACAAAATGGATCAATTGCAGATGTTAATTGATGAGATCGGATTTAAATTTGATGTTGTTTGTTTGACTGAGACGTGATTGAACGACAAAAATGATACCATGATTGCTATTAAAAATTACAACTTTATAAATATAAATAGAAAGCAGAAAATCGGTGGAGGTGTTGCATTTTTTGTCAAAAACACGTTAAACTATTTATTAAGAAATTATATTACATTCGAAGATAATTTAACCTATGAAACTGTTTCCATTGAGATTATATTAAGCAAAAAGCAATCAAACATACTCTTTATAAACATTTATAGGCCTCTTTCTTCTAACGTTGCTATTTTTCTAGAGCAATTGGAAACTTTACTAAGCAAAATAAACAATGAAAAAATAATAATATATTTGACTGGAGATATAAATATTGATCTGTCAATTGATTCATTGTCCAGTCGTCAGTTATTGAATCTCATGGCCTCTTTCTCTCTATATATCCAACTGTAAATGTTCCCACGAGAACAACATCAGCATCCTCCACAATAGTAGATGTTATATTTACTAATTGTTTGGGTGGTTTTTGCAGTGATGTGGTGGTATCTGATATCTCAGATCACTCCCCCTTGTTTATCACTTTCTCTTCGTCAAAAGACGATTGCAACGAAAATAAATTTTCATTTTTCAACACATGCGCAAGGAATTCAGATAAGTTAAGCGATGCACTGACTGCTTATGACTGGTCTGATGTGCTTCTAGAAAATGATTGTCAGATGGCGTTCAGAAAATTTTTCAAAATTTTCGATGAACTATTTTGTCGGTCATGTCCATTTACTACTAAAAAACAAAAAAATTTCAAAAATTCATATCAACCATGGATGACAATACAAATTTAAAAAAACTCGTTAGAAAGAAAAACGAGCTATATAAAAAATTTAAAAATAATGAAACATGAAAATAAAACTAAATATTGTAAAGTTAAAAATGAAGTCAACAAGATTATTCTAGCATCAAAAATGAATTACTATAATAATATGTTTGGCAGGCCTGATACTAATAGTAAAGATAAATGGAAAGCTATTAACTCGCTTATGAATAAAATGGTTAAATCTCAAAGCTTCACATTATTAAAAGACGAATCCATTGTCAAGGATCCGCTTGAAATTGCCAACATCTTTAATAATTATTTTATTGATTTGTTTAGTAAAAGTTTGCCGACAAACAATAATTTCCATGCTTTTTTGAAAAATGGAGTCTCCTCCTCTATTTACTTAATGCCAACCTGTCCGGCTGAAATATTTAACATTGTTAGATCGTTATCTAACTCTTCTTGTTTAGATCACTATAAATTTTCAAACAAAATCTTTAAAATATATAATCATTCTATTTTGCCTATATTGTTACAATTTGTTTAATTTTCCATTTTCCACCGGATTTTTTCCAGACGGCTTTAAGATTGCGAGGGTTGTTCCTGTTTATAAGTCTGGGTCACACAATAACGTTAAAAATTATAGACCAATTAGTATATTAAGTTGTATCTCAAAGGTGTTGGAAAAGGTTGTCGAGATAAGACCCGAGTCTTTTATGAGTGCCAATAATGTTTTAACAAATGACCAATTTGGTTTTCGAAAGAATTGTTCCACAGAAGACGCACTCATAAGGCTTTTTAATGAAATTGTTTTTAAATATGATGCTGGTCATGTTATTTCGATTGTGTTTTTAGATTTCTCAAAAGCGTTTGATTCCGTTCCACATGATATATTGTTGTTTAAATTGGAACATTACGGAATCAGAGGACATGCACTGAAGTAGTTCAGTAGTTACCTCGCAAATAGATTTCAATACGTTTCAATAAACCATTGTAACTCAGATACTCGTCGGGTGGTAAGTGGTGTGACACAGGGGAATATTCTAGGTCCAAAATTATTTATCCTGTTTATCAATAATATCGTCAATACAACCGAAATCTCTAATTTCATTGTTTATGCAGACGACACTACAATGGTCACTACTTCTAGGGATATAAATAATTTGAATGTTTGTACAAATAATTGTTTAGAAAAATTGCACACATAGTCTATTTATAATAAAATTAATATAAATATTACAAAAACCAAGTATATGATTTTTAAAAGATTGAACTGTAACGATGAAGAATTTGTTTTAAAGATAGGTGACAGTGTAATTGACAGAATTGAAGATTTTAAATTATTTGGAATTATAATAGATCGGAAATTAATTTTTATAAAACATATTGATTTCATCATGCAAAAAATAAATAGAAATTTGGGAATAATGAACAGACTAAAATATATTCTACCAAAAAAAATTTTAATTTTAATGTTATCACGCTTTTATATATCCACATCTATACTATGGAAATCTAATATGGGGTAACACTTTCAAGACGTATTTGGAAATTTTATTTAATGTCTGAAGAAAAGCACTAAAAATTATAAATTTTAAAAACGATATAGATAAAAAAGACCTTTTCAATAAATTTAAGATTCTATCGATATTTGAAATGAATTATCTTAAATGCTGTTGTTTTATTTTTCGATTTCTTAATAGTGCTATAAGACCATCAGACAATTACCTACATGATTCATTTAAATATGAAATCAAGGCAAGACCACCGAGTTCAAATTTTGAAAAAATTAAAAGAATCTATTGTTAAAACCAAACTACTCAATAGAAATATATGTTTTTATGGGGTATATAAATGGAACAGGCTACCAAATTTTATAAGAACTTGTACCGTTTATCGACCATTTAAATATAAATTAAAAAATTTTCTTTTATGTTCATCTTAATTAATTTTATTTAGTATACAATATTGTTTTATTGTTTTTTCTTGTTTATACACATTTTTTTGATATTATATTTTGGTTTTATATTTTGGTTTTATATTTAAGGTAATTCTAATTTATTTAATTCATTTTATTTGAATTTCTTTCTTTTCGTGATAAAATTTTTTCTTTCTCGTTGCAACAAGTTTAATTTTATGCATATCTTTTAATTCTAAAATTTTGTAACAATACTAATTAGTTTTTAAAAATTGATACTGACGTTTGAGAACATTAATGTGTTTTATTAATTTTTGTGGGGTTCCTTGTTATTTGGAATTTTGGTTTCTTTTGGTTTATTTCATGTGTTTTCATGAAATAAATTTGTTTAAAAAATATTATAATTCGAAAGAACAACTTGAAGAAACTATGCATGGAAATAAATGTAGATGGTGTTCGTCGATCCAATTAAGTTTGAAATATACGAGAGGGGCCAGCTGTGGAGACAAACAGGCGGGACACGTGCGCTTATTTGCTTTACAGTTATATAATAAATCATTATGAGTAGGATGTAAATCTTTTCAGACACACATGTAAGATGCGTCAAAAATTTTGAAAAAGTTTCTACTATAATATTTTAAAGAAATCAACCGGACCTGCGTGTAATTCCATGCTGCCAAATGCATTGAACCATCGAATGAAGAGCATAACCGGAAAAAATTAGGGACTTCGGTTTTCAACGCAATAATAAATTGATAACTCGTTTGAATGACATTTAAAACATACTGCGTCATCAAAGTTGTTTTCGGCTCACATTCATCAAGCAGTTCACAAATTTTGGCAAATAAAATTAAAAGACGTAGAAGTTTCCATCAAATCATCAATAAGATGTGGTGCGTCCGACGTTGTCGACCACCAGAAAACGATCAACACCGATCCTGTTTTCTTTGTTTTGTAAAGAGAATTCTAGTGTAAAATCCTATGAGATCAACCGTCAACTTTATTTTGCATTTGCGCTGACAGCAAATTTACTGATTCGATCGTCAGGGAGGGAAATTTAGCAGTAGCAACAATCCAAGAGCCTGAAAAGGGAAAAGATGACAGAAGCCTATTTATTTAATTTTATTTAACAGTACATTTATGATATAGGATGGTTAGAATTTGATGACATTTGAATTTTGATGTTTTCTTTATATTGTGTGAGAGCGCATGTAATAGCAAAATATTGTGACGGGTGCTATACAAATGTTTAGATAATAATGACAACTGCATGCTCCACGATTGTTTCTTCATCATTGTTACTCGCCGGTGGAAATTATTGTATTTCATAGCGTAAAATGAAAACTCTGTAATTGTTTTTCTTGTTGTTCTTAGTAATGCTACTTCTAACTCCCATGCTCTTACTTTTGGGGTACCTCAAAGATATATCCTTGGCCCTCTTCTATTTATAATCTATAGGCTACTTCTGAACTACCTCGTATTGTTAAAACTTTTTCTTTTACTAGTCAACTATATGCTGACGATTCCATATTTACCCTTATTTTCATCCATCTAATCTCAAAGGTGTTCTTTATAACTTATCTCTATGACTCGCCTGGCGTGACTCTATGTGTCTTAAACTAAATACATTTAAGTTTGAATTAATATGTTTTAATAAATCTATACACCCTATTACTATTCCTTTTATTATCTTACCTGATTCTAAAACTCTTGATGTCTCTCACAAGTTTCGTAGTCTAGGAGGCTTTATCTTTGATTCTAGCCCATTTCTTTCTTCTCAGATTAATATTGTTAAAAGTTTTTACTTCCATCTACGTAGAATAAAAAAAACGTTTGCCTTGTTTTGACGATCCCATTCCTTTCTTACTTGTTTCTTCATTAGTTTTATCTAAGTTTGATTATTGTAACTCGCTTTACCACGGTCTGCCTGATTCTACACTCTATCCTTTAAATGAAGCTTTTAACTCCGCGGCTCGTCTAGTTGCTCATAGCCCCTGTCTTCTCTCATACATATCCCTACCTTGTTTTCTTGCACTGGCTACCTATAAAATAATCTTTAATATTTGCACATTAACATACAAGTCTCCTTCTAAATTATTTCACTAAGTAAAGTACTTAACAGATA
>NW_008705215.1:948249-976414 GCF_000326865.2 Helobdella robusta | reverse complement strand
ATCATCAAGATCGTAACTACCTCAACACTATCACAACAACAGCAACAACAACAATGATGACCTCTGCCCCCTCTGAAGGACGGCCTCAATGTTGCGGGTCATGACCCCCTTCACCTCATCCACCTGCGCCTGCACGCTGCTAAGGTGGCTGTTCGTCTGGTACGTAGATGGATTGCTGTACTTCTCCTGGTGGTGGTGACGTTGACGATGGTATTAATGATGGTGTTGGAGCTGCTGAAGATCATGACAATGACAACGGTGGTAGTAATGGCAGGTTGCAACAGCATAACAACAAAAAAAGAAAAGACCATCGCCACCCCCACCTCTACCACCACAACCACCACCATTACCCACCATGAGGTTGGCAAGCACGGGACCAAAATCTCTGTTGAGTTCGTTCTCGACTGAATACTGCACCCTGTCGAGCAGATTCGAGGAGAGGAACTTGGTCTTCACCTGATACGGTGGCATTTGTTTGTTCGTTTGTCTGCTTGTTTGTTTGTTCTTTCTTGAAAGTGTTTGTGCTGTTTACATTGTGTGTTCACGTTATTCGCTTACAAGGCTTAAATTAATGACTCATACTCTAATACTTAAAAGTTGCAGCTCTCATGATGCCAAGCATTATTATTATTATTAGTGGAACGAAGGACCTAGCTTACCAGGCAACTGCAACTGCAACCAACATAATCATCAACAACAACAAACAACACCAACAACAAAAAACAACATCAACCACAACAAACAACATCAACAACAAACAATGACAAGAACAACACCAAATAGCATCAACAACAACAAATAACATCAACAGCAAACAATGACATCAACAACAATGAACAACGACATCAACAAGCCTCAGTCAGGAACTCAAAAGAGACGGCCTTATTGATGTCAGGTGAACTGGCACATATGAAGACCAGACCAGATTCGACCAAGACATTTATGACCATGCTGTGTTGATGTTAAGCATTCACAATCAGTACGTCAGGTTACATCACATTAAGTAGCTACGTCATTTTTTGTTACAATGTCACATTTTGCTTGTTTTGTGTCACATATTTTGATGCGTAACTCGGTTATGTCAGGTTTTGTAATGTTACACCCTCCATTAATGATCAACTTTAACAATCTTTGAATTCAGTAAATTCAAATAAAATTACTATTATACATATTATGTATGAATGTAAATAATTACATGCACACATACGTAAAGTATATTTACAAAGTAATTTAATAATTGTAACTATGAACACAGTCTGACTTACTTATTATTAGTAGTGTATGAAGTTTTTGCGTTGGCGACAGAGGACAGGTTAGGGAGAATGTTGGAGGCGAGGACGTCGTAACTGCTGTCCGACGACTGCTGGTAGAAGCACAACACTGTCGATCCCTTGCCAATCGCCGAATATAGAATAGGCATCTTGAGTTAATCTTTTTAGATGTAATTCTTTGTGTAAATTATTTTATTTATCAGCAAGAGCAGAAATTTAATTAAATATTTTCAATATGTTTGAGTGTTCAGACAAATTAGTTATCAACCTTTATTCTAAAACCTGAAAGTAAAAAATATTAATTTCAATTTGACTTTCATCTCTAAACTATATACAATACAAGCCTTCTAAACAAGCAAGTTAAGCGCTACCAAAATAGTGCAACACTGAACTGAAATTAGTTTGTAGGTTTGTGGTTCTCAACAATACACACGTTGTGCATTGTGTGTGAGATGTCAATGTTTCTCCTCTAGCTTTTAAAATCATTATTGTTCTGGCTGCTCTTTAACAAGCTAAAACCTTTTCCTGTCAATCATAAATAAACTGATGGATTGAAACTAATTTTTTTAAATGAAAAATGTTTGTTCAGTTGAAAAAAGTTACATTGGTAGATGGCAGAGATAGTGAGCTCACAGTTCAAAAGTACTTACTAGGTAAGTTCTCACTAAAGTCTTTTAATTCTAAGGCTTTCTCTACCTTTCTCTCTCTCTTTAAGACTTCCTCCAGTAGCAGTTTCAACTTTTTACTTTACATGTCATAAAGTCACCATGCAATCATGATCATCTCATGCATAAGTTTTAACATTACAAAGTTTTACTTTTTTACCATAAACTTTATTTATTCCATCTATTTCTATTATGATTATGATATTTTTATCAAGAAATTACTAAAAAACAAATAATTTTCATTCAACTGTATTCTTTCAGTTAGTTTAATTAACAAATTTAAAAATGCCAGAAGAGGTCAGGTGACAGGTGAGTGAGTGTCTTCTGAAATAAATATGAATGCCTGATTCTTATATAAATAAATAAATGTTGATGTAAGAGCCTGAGAAACCCCACCGATACACCCACTAACTTTCAAACTGTCCAACTCACATTAGGGTACAAATGCAAATAATTTTCACTTCGGCTAAAAACTTGTTCACCAAAAATCAAACTCTAAAAAAAATTCCTAAACCTGTTAGGAAGTAAACGAACAAATAATGCACCACACTTCATTCAACTAGCGCTAACTTTTCTTATAAATTAATTAATTGAAGGAATACGTTGGAAGCGGAAATAATCGCGTACCTTTATTCAGTGTATGTGGATTTAATCGAGGTTGTCTAGGTCCCTCGTGAGTGTAAGTTATAATAAATATTGTTGCCATTATTATTATTATTAGTAATTAAATTGTTATTATTTTTAACAATTATTTAGAGGCTTAAATTAAGGTACATAAAACTTTAAAGAAACCTGTTTTTAATTAATTGTGAGTAATGAAGCATGCGCCTGGCGTGCTGAGGCTAAGAGGCTCAGAGGGCAGCAAGGTCTGTTGGCACCTCCCACATTCTACTTACCAATAATGTTAATAACCTATATTTGCATAACAACATGAGAACAGTTAACGGTAATAAATCTAAAAACTAACCAGTTTACCTCGGTTTTGGTTAGCATTAGCCCACCAGTTCTCAACCAGGGAGTCGATTGTTATTATTTTAAAATTTAAATTTCTAACAAATTATTTAGGGGCTTAAATTATGGTACATTAAAAAAACCTATTTCAAATTAATTGTGAGTAATGAAGCATATGCGCCTGACGTGCTGAGACTGAAAGCAGTAAAATTTTACAAATTTGGAAATTTGATGGTGGAGAAGCTAAGAAATTAACCCAAATAATTGCTGGTGTAACTTTTATTTGTTTATCATGAAAATTTTTGGTCGGTACGTTGTTTTCCCGTGTATAAAAACTGAGTTTTACTGATTTTTACTATAAACATATAAACAGTGCTCACAACAGGGGAGGGGGATAATGGCTCACCGGCCCCCTCCTTATATGCCACTGTGTCTTCAGTAACTCAAAATTTGTTCATGTGGGACTAGTTAACTCAACTTTCATAACAATTTTGTACAAATGATTGTTAGCCATGCTCTATCATGTTTTTCAAATATTCACATTTTATTTTTTAGCGACGTCGCAACCGTGAATGTGGTAAGGACGTAATACAGGAAAGAAAACATGCTGAAGAAAAAAAGATTTTTTTTAAACCAGGCTCACATATGTATATTCAATAATTGTTATCCATTGTTCGCCAGTTGGTAATGATTTTGAAAGACACCTTAAATTTAACTGTTTGACTTAAGAAATTGAAATTTCCCAACTTGAATGATCTCAATTCTTGTTAGCTTTGTTAGAAATTTCTTATTATCGATACATATCCCTTTATGGAAAAAGAATTAACACAATCGAACAAATTGCAAATAATTATTTAGTGCCAAAATGTATTAGATGTCTTGGTATTAAGGTGTTTTCCCGTCTAAAACATGAGTTTTACTGACTTTTAATAGAAACACTGCTCACAACCGAGTCGGCTCCCCTAGATATGCCACTGTTAGTGTTCTTGGAAAATCTTGAATCGAGTATGTTGAATATTTGAGTAACGGTAAGATATGCGGTAAAGGTAAGTAGTTGAGACGAGACGAATTAATTATTTGATAAGAGATTATAGTTGTTGAAGGTGTTGTGTAGCGAAACCAGACCAGGAAGAAGCTGCATATTTGATTTGTGTTGTGAATTTGTGATGTCGAATAATCTGATGCTTTTGAGATCATGTGAGAGAAGCGTTTTGAGTGCGTGAAAAGTTTGAAATTTGTGATGATGATGTTTGTATGAGATGATATGTTGAGTATGAAGGTGAATGTAATGCCTAATATTTTTAATTGATTCGTGCGATGGATTGATGGAGGCTACGGAAGTAAAGCTATTTTCTTACCATTTTTGTGTACAATGGCGGATCTAGACTACATTGACGGGGGGGGGGGCAAAATTTTAAAAATGTTTAAATTTTTTACAGGGAGCCAAAATTTACACGCAGGGAAGCCAAGATTTGTGGTAGTGTGGCAGACGAACTTTTGTTTGCTTCTCACGTCTAATTTTTAATCGATTTTCCTTTTGGTCGACAGTCCTGTTCAGGCTCTTTTTAAAAAACTGCTCACAACGGGAGGGGCACTGGCCCCCTGCCTCCCTAAATCCGCCATTTTGTGTACGATGAGTTTGAATGGTTTAATGAAATTAAGTGACAGATCGCAACAAAAACAATATGAACAGCAAAGGCATAACAAAATGAGACAAAATACGAATAAATACACGACGATGCACAAATCTTCTGCGTAAGTGCCAGCTAACACATCCCCAAACACAAAGATATTAGAAAAAACAATAACGAATTTAAAACACTTTATCAATCCACCGAACAAAAATGATTCATTCAACGAGAGATTAGTATGAGTCTAACGAATGCGTACCTGGAAGTGAAGGAATCAATCATAAAGACATAAACCATCTAAACAAAGAAGCGGAAAAACAAAAATTATTAAAGTATGATAAAATGGATTTAAACGGCAACATGCATGACGTGGAGGGGAGTGTAAAATTTTTGTTTAAAAAGAAAAGAGAAGAAAAGAAAAGAATCGAAAAAGTTTAATCAAGAAGATGCCAAAAAGTAATCTAGGAAGAAATGAACACCATTGACATGATCTTAAAAAACAATAAGAAACAATTTAACAAAGTAACAAGCACAATAACAGGATACGAAATTTTGAAATTTCAAACAAAAATTTAGATCCAAACTTTTTAGTTAACTATTCTATATACGTGGTTAATTTGTTCATTTTAGTAAAATTAAACTTGCCTTGCCTTAAATTTAGTTTATAGGTTTCATTTCTGTTAATATTTCTATTACTAACATGTTTATATCATTATTTTTATTACTTTTATTTTTTGTTATTTGCTTTTTTTCGATGCGAGTTTATGTGAGTATAATTGACTTTCTAAAAATTGCGCTATATAAACACAACATGTTAAAACTTTTCAAAATCGTTTTCTCGCAGGTTCACTTTTCAAATATAAATTTACGCAAACGTTTTTGAAGTTTTTGGTAAATTTATATTACGCAAACGTTTTTGAAGTTTTTGGTAAATTTATATTCTATGACTTGACTTTATAAAATTTGATTCAAAATTTCTTACGATCTGATCCGTCAAAAAATAAATAGCAAGAAGAAAGCGATTTGATATTATCTGTTGTGTTTTTGTCCCAACGGAAATAAAATATACCAACTAAACACGTGCTATGCTATGTGATAGGCTGGTTCCTAACATAAACAACGAACACTAAACTAAACAAACTGTACTAAACAACATAAACAAACTGCTAACTAAAGTAAACGACTAGGCGTGTAGCAGAATAAAAAAAAGAGGTTGGATTAAATTAACAACTTTAATTAAATGAATAATTAGTCTGTAATCAGATATTTTGATTTTGTTGTTATTGATTAATTTAATGTTAGTTGTTAATTAATAAAATTAATATTGCTTGATGCTTTATTTTATTCATTGCTAGTATAATATAATAATATAGTTATAATAATTAAATTTTTTTACATTTATTAAATTGTCTTAAGAATATTCATGTGACATACTTGCCGTTGACTATGATAGGTCAAAAGTTGAAAAAGTAATTGATAAAATAATTAATAATTAAATATTCAATGAAACACATAGAAGAAAAGTGTAAATATCCCAGAGATCGAAACTGTTATTAATTTCGTTTCTTGATATACTATCACTATCTTAATTTTAAAGGAGTCAGTGTTGAGGTTTGTATTAGAATTAGAGATAGCACTTGCAAGGTATTGCATTGAATAGGGCATCACTGAGTCCAGCATTGGTTTGCTGTTTGATGGATTTCACATTGGATGGCAAAATGTTGAGGTCAAATAGTAGCAGTATTTTGCTAATTCATGATTCACATTTGGTTTGCCTGATCACAGTTTATATAACATACATGTATATTTGATTATTTAAAAAAAATTAACCCTATGCTAAATCTTTTCTCTGAGAGTTCTATGTTGATTGGTCCAATAAGCCAACGTGGAAATAAAATACGAAGATAGACTGCATTCACCACCACATTTTAAGTCATGTCTGCAACTCATTTCAACAGCTTTGATCATAATGCGTTGGCCTTGAACAATGTGGATGGTTACGATTGCAATAAGTATAATGATATTTGTGATGATGTTTATATTTCCTTCGTGCGACCCATAATGGATGGAGATTATAAACGAGGATTGATTGATTTATATTTCCTTCAGTTGTACTTTTACTAATAATTATATTACTTTTTAGCTTTGCCAATTCAACCATGGGAAAACCAAAAATGGCAAAATTTAAAGGTTCTTCAAAAAAGTTTTTCAAGAAGAAAAAGTCAAAAAAATCAAAGTTTGTTGTTCCACCGTTAATTTTAATTTGATGTTTTTTGTCACAAATGTTTAGAACATCATTCGCATCATATGGAATTTTTTGCTTAGTTACTTAGTCTGAAGTAAATTTGTTTTTTTATTTTCGTTAGAAAGGTGAAGGTCATTCCTCTTCGACAACCAAGTGATGGTCGAAAAGAATTCCAGCCTGTAGCTGAAGATGTTTGTGTTTTGATTTGATATGATTTGAAGCTTCTATGTAAATATTGATACAAATTATGTGGTCGTGATTTTTTTAGGGCCTGGATAGAGGTACTCAGTTGGTGATGGATGAGGAGGAGGAACAGACTCCATACAGCAAACTCCTTTCCAAGTTTGGAGTAACAAAAAATGAAGATGAAGGTGATGAAGTTGATGAATCAATGGCTGATGAAACAGCTGACCAAGATGATGATGGTTTGTAATTTTTAATTTTCAACTCAACAAAATTTCCATCCAAAGTCAAGCCACAAAGATTTTCAGAACTCGCTGAAAGTTTTGCATGAATTCACTTCAAGATGCACTTAAATTTATTGTGCATTTAACTCTGACATTTTCTTAATGATGCATTGTGTTCACTGCTGTGCGGCATGTAATGCTTTTTTTATGGTAGCAAGATAGTTTAATTTTCAAATGTCGCTCAACTCCATTTCATCATATTTTATTGGATCTGCTTATATTTCATCCCCATACAACTTGCAACTTTCTCTTCCTTCCCAACAGTTCTCTTTAATGTACTCTTTAGCGCTAATCAACAAAACTTCACTGCTATGTCGATCTTGGTAATCTCTTGTTTTTTCTTCAGCATAATTACAAAAAAGCTCTCATTTATTTTTAAAACAATGCGATTCTTCATTTGTAATTGAAACTATGGGCTAGTTCTGTGAGGAACATGAGGAAGATAAATGAATACTAACCACCTTCGACAAAAAAATTAAAAAAATCTTAAAAAGGATTTAATTTCTGAAAAGAAATAATGACCTATTAATAATCCTGATATTGAAAATAAAATGAATAAGTTTTCGGAAATTATGTGATCAACCATCATTGTATCATTTGTTACCATCATTGTATCTGTTCGATTCCTGACATTCTTTAAAACGGGCTTAATAAATGTGGACACGAGGGGCACTTTTGTGACACTTTTTGCAGCGGTTCTCTTCATTACTTGCACGCACTATACAGTCATTTCCCCAAATTATTCTTTAAATGATAATCTATTTCACCGGTAAATAAATTTTATGATTTTATTATTTGCCAGGCTCTGAGGATGAAGTTGATGATGATGATGATGAGACCAATTATAAGAGAATTGGAAGGAAGCAACTGGATAATGACCATGTTGGTGATAATGATGATGATGGTTCGGCGTTAGAAGAAATTGATGAAGAGGAGGATGACAATGCAGTTGAAACAAATTTTGATGGTTAGCGTTTGTTTACATCGATTCATACACCTTCTATTTGGCAGGGTCAGCCACGCTACCCCAAATATTTTCAAGTAAATACGCCAGTCCTATTTTTTGCAGACGATCCTTTTTGCAAACATCTGAAAAAAGATATCGACGAGGAAATTGTCACTGAATTAAAATCATCGCATAGAAATGAACACTCGACAACTCAGGTATGTAGCGACGTAAATTTCTCATCTTCGCTCCCACCAAAGTATTTCAATCCCCTCCACCATTTACATTCTCCACAGAACACTCCTTTAGGCTGCC
Source organism: Helobdella robusta (assembly GCF_000326865.2). Lineage (NCBI taxonomy): Eukaryota > Metazoa > Annelida > Clitellata > Rhynchobdellida > Glossiphoniidae > Helobdella > Helobdella robusta. Next base: position 967,923 of record NW_008705215.1, on the reverse strand, counting down.
TGCTGACGAAAACACCTCTGCTGTTGAATACCTCCACATCAACCACCTTTGAGCAGAAAGATTTGAAAAAATGCCACGTATGTCGTTACTTTTAATTAATTTGTTTGTCAATCAATGAAAATATATACATATTCATATAAACCAATTACAATAAATCGGTGCTGCTCAAACATTTTCGTTCGCGGACCGACAACGAATTTTACAGAATGTTACAGACACGCCACCCAGCTTGTGATATATATATATATATATATATATATGTGTGTGTGTGTGTGTGTATGTTTGTGTGTGTGTGTGTGTGTAATATTTCAACATTAGAAAATAAAAATTGTTGTAAAAATTAGTGAGATGAATAAGCTTGTTTTTTATTTGTTAAGACGTGTCTGAAACAGTGCCACACGTAGCTGGGAACATAGAAATCTAAATTCGCATAAATAGGTAGAAAGGAAAGGAAGAAGGGTTTTCGTTGCTTTATCAGTGAGCTCTGGGTATTCCGACTTGATGCTGATCTAGAAAACTGAAAAAGATGATGTATTTTCAAACTTCATTTTTAGGCCTTAGTCAGATGCGAACTCCAAAATTTTATCTTCCATCTTAACAGTCAAGTTTTTTTATGTTCAACAAAAGGATTCGTAATCCGTTTTTTTCCTATTCGTGGGTCATCCTTCGTAGGAAAATAAAATTCAAACCGTTCAGATAAGCTGACAGTTGCTCAGTGATTACGGTTTTTAAATTTTTTTTGTCAAATCCTTTGCCTGCTTCATCAATGACTGTAGCTAAATTAAAAAACATTTAGAAATACTCCTTTTCCGATCTTTTCTTAATTCAGCAATAAAGCAGTTTCACCGGTTTTTTCATAATTTTTGCTCTGAACATGTGCAAACAAAACAGCTGGGCTGATAACGAAAGATTGAAATTTTAAGCTGGATAGTAAATTAATTGGTCACACGTCCTCTCGCATCATCACATTATATATTAATTATAGTCATACATTTGCATTTGTGAGCTTGCTTACTTTTAAACTCATTCACTAGTAATCAGATGACTTTCTCAATTGCTTTGCTGTCCAAGTCATGAAAGTACTCATTAATTTTCAAAATTTTTGGAACCTATTGGGACCGGCAGCTATTAGTCCCCGGACCAACAGCTGCCATTCCAATAGCGAACCACCACTTAAAGAAGCACTGCAATAAATTAAATATTTTCTCAATGGTTATCATTTGTGTTATCTGTATCATACTTTTAATTATATTATTAATGTTACCATTTGATCACTTATTGTTTTGGAAATATCATTAATATTATTAAATCAAGTATATATATATCACACATGTTAATTTCATCTGTCGCTCATAATATACTGAGCAACTGACTGAGTTAATCAAGTAAATTATTTCACATCTCACTTTATGAACTCCCAACTCTTCAAATCTACTCAACAAATTAATTGATACATATGAACAACATTAGTGGAAAAATTTTATCACAGCTCACACACACACACGCACATTCACACTCACACAAATCATTATAGAATTTTCATTTATTAATGTTTGTGGTCACATTCACTAATGAATTTATAAATATTCTTGAAGGTTAACACAGAGCTGCTTAGTCGGGTAGGCTCATGTAACAACAAGCTGGTTCATCCACACTTAGGTGACGCCCAACTCAACTCGTCAGATGGTTTGTTGTTTTTTTGTAATATTTTTTTGACTTGGTTCATTTTTTAGGATGTTCTATATAAGTTGGTTAGAACTTTAATTTAATGATATTTTTAGATTGCTTAAACAGTGACCAACTGGCAATGTTCAACATCCTCAACTCTTATAAAGTTGGTTTCGTATTATTTAATCTCATATTTATGGTGATGTTGCGTATTTGTGGTGATATTGCATGTTGGCGTCCATTTCTGAAACATTCCGAAATGTGGCTTAAAACAATGCATTGGTTGAAGATGTGACGATGTTGTTCTTATAAACACAACACAACGAATCACAACACATTGGATGGTTACATCAAAGGAATCCTCTTTTTGAGGCACTAAAATTGTTTTCGCTTTGGAGATATATTATGGTTGTTAATACAATCAATCAATCAATCAATCAATCAATCAATCAATCAATCAATCAATCAATCAATCAATCAATCAATCTTCGTTTAGCGTCCAGGGACCCAGTTCTCCCGAGGTAGGACGTTGTTTTCATTGCCTTCAATTTTTCGCGCCAAATTAGGCGACCAGTTGTATCCATTTCATTTAAATTTAGAGCTTTCATGTCTTGCTCGATTGTTTGCGACCAGGACTTCTTTGGACGGCCTTTGGGACGTGTGCCAGGTACTTCAACATCTGCAAGAGAAGTTATGGCACTGTTTCCACTTCGTTTGACATGACCAAACCAACGCAGGCGGTTTTACCGGCATTCGTCCTTTATATCATCTAAACCAGCACGACGCAGGATTTGTTAATACACAAATTACAAACTATTTAATGCAGTTAAGACTGACTATTTAATGCAGTTAAGACTGATAGACACATAGAATATATAAGTATAAAGACCATTAGATAGATATAAAATAAAATATTTGTTGCCATCTTCATACAAGTAAATAATAGAAAATAACAAACTGAGATGATGCAAATCGGGACGAAACAGAAGTTTAACGAACTTCATTTATGACTCAATTAAAATGAAAACTTAGAAAGAAGAGTTTATGTTACTTGTCGTCTGCATTTTTGGCTTCCTGGCGTTAATGGGTACTGGATAAGTAGGGGTAGACACGAAAACGTGATTTTGTGATTTGAAACCGGTTGTGTGATTTTGGAGTATCGAATGATATGAGGATGAATGTGAATGAAGGGGGGGGGGCAAGAATTCTGAAGTGCTGTCGAATTGGAAAGTCACAAGTCATAAAAGGGCAACGTGGAGGCAAAGAATGAAATGTTAATGGATGAATGGATCTAAGCCTGTTACTTACTCGCTTGTAGGAAAAAACTCAAATTTTAATATGCGCTGCTGTACCATTAAGGGTGAAATTACCTAACATATCGAGGTTGATAACGATGACGATATTTCTGTTAATGATTATGTCTATTGCAATGATGACGTTTATGAGGGTGATGACGTTATCTATGATGGTGATTATATTGCTTATAATGTAACACGTAACATAATGATGTGTAAACTTAAATTATATAGGATTTCTACTATCCGAGGCAATCGACTGATTCAGTGGAGAGCACCAGACTTGTGTATTGTTTACATTTGCTTAATCACCTTTTCAAGTGAGCGGTTGATGGTGTTTGAGAGGATGATGATGATATTGATCGTTGTTGTGATTCATGAACAAACCATTATGACATTGATGATCTCAATGAATTTTTGACCGTGAAGGACAAGGAAGGAAGTCTTGAGGAACAACAGCAAGTTCAAGGCTCAAAAAGATGCCAGCTTGTTAGTTGATGATGGTGGCGGTGATGACGAAAAAATTGTTATTTAATCAACAAATAGATCTAAGAATGTTTAATAATGCTAGCTTGCATTGTACCAAACTGATTAAAACGTGAATTTGAATTAATGAAAATTACATTTTAACTTACTGTATGTACTTTGAATTAAAAGTTGATATTGCGAATTTTCCACCAGGGAGTTTAGAGATCAGGGATTCACGCATGCAAAAGTTTTAATAGTCGTGCCTATGAGAAGCAGTGCTTTCAAAATAGTGCAAATGATTATCACTCTCATGTCCTCCGACAAGGTCAGAATAAAAATTTCATGCTGAAATCTTTTTTTGATCCTTAAAGCCTTTCAGAATGTTTTGATTTTATGTAAGGTTGGCATTTAAGACCATAAGTCATATTTTTGGAACATTTGATATGGACAGGTAAGGGTTTCAAATGAGGACCGCTTCAAGAGCGAATATGGTAGTGAGGGTGTTGAGGAGGTCAAGAAAGGATTCAAGCCAGGTCGGTTTCATGATTGATGTTTTATAATTTCCTCAATGCAATTTTTTCATAATGCGCTATTTATATGTAAATAAGGACGATAAGATGAATGGATGCCAACTAGGTTTCCGATACCCACCTTAATAAAGTGTTACTCTGAATATTCTTTGAAAAGCTGGACGGTTGTCAATGAATAGTGAGGCTGGACAAAATTCATGGTTCTACTCTTCTCGCAATCATTTTTCGTTTACATATACGGTTACCTACATTTTCAAATCATTTCGATGGCCAACCGTGTCTGCCAACCCATCTACTCCCTTGTTTGAAATATCAATATCAAACACTCTGTCAATATTACACAATTAAGGTAGTAAGGGTCTGCTTTTGACAAAAAATTAAAAATTTTGTCGGTATTGCAACTTAAAAAAATTCTACCATTTTTAATGGTAAATTTTTTTTAAATTACGCCTGTCTTTGAATGTTGCAAATAAACGCGATCAGGTACAAGATACGAAATTTTTAACAATCGGATTTCCGTCGGATTTTCGACGAAATATTCGAATTTCTCGGAAATGAATTATTACAAAAGTTTTTTGTTATATCCGATTCTTGTAGGTTTTTAAATATTAATTATTTTGTTAAAATAATATAAAAATATAGTTTAAAAATGTGTCAATAAAATTTATTTGCTCTTGTTTATTATTAAAACCGTGACGTGTTTAGGTGAAATAACGAATGTGCCAATTGTATTAATAGGTTTTTAAATCGGCTCAATACACTGTTGAAGAGAATTAAATATATTCAAACTGATGAATACAGTGAAAGTTCATTAAGTATTATTATCGAAACATGATTATATCCCTGTTGGTCCAGACGATTTTGAAAAGACTTTCGATGGCAATTTGGATGACAACTTCAAAATTGGCTTGTCTGTTTGCAAAAAAACGTTGAAGCTGTACGTTGATTTTTACGCAAGCGATGTCATCATAACTTCTCCTCTGGGCCTCAAATCAGTCATCGACTCCAAGCAAAGGTGCCTGCTTGTTTCGGTTCATTTTCTTGCGTAATCTTTACCATTCATGTAACAAATACATTTTTCGGTATTACTTATATTCATTTTATAGTATAAAATGTTTGATTCGACTGCTATGTAATTTCCATTGTTCAATCTTAATGGTTGATACTGACGTTTGTGGTTTTTTTTCTCATTTGTTTGTTATTCATCGATTTATCATTTTATAACCCCGGATACAAACTGTAGTGGCGAGACAGATTTCCTCTCCTCCATCGAGCTGGTCATCATCGATCAGGCGCATGTCTTCCTCATGCAGAACTGGTCCGATGTTCTGGTTCGTATGCCTGCCTGCAAATCACTTTGATGATTTCATCATTTGTTTAACAAATTAATTTTTTATTGTTATCAGTTGTTGAACTTTCTTCATTTATAAACGAAACATTACGCAAAGTCATCTTGCCAAAAACAAACAGAACTTGGTGTCCTCGCTCAACAAACAGCCACAACAATCACATGGAGTGAAGTTATCGCGCGTACGTATGTTCTGCATTAATGGATGGTACGTTGTTTCTTTCAACTTTTCTTCTGTTAAGATTTTAAGTTTGAAATAATACATCAAACAGTTAACTCCATATTTGGGTGTCCGTAAATTGGGTGGAATAAGGTGAGCGTGGCGTAGTGGGTGGTGAGTGGAGATGCTGCAGGAACGTGAAATGGTGCTAATGCCAACAAAAATTATAAGAGTATCTTTCAACATGGTTTAGATGAATTTGACCAATAAGTTGAGTTTCGAAACGACAGCGTGGTTAATATTTTGAGACAGGAGTTCTTAAAAGTTTTTTAGTGAGTTTTATGCTTTGTCTACATAATCTGATGGCTGAGTAGAGAAGATCGTGCTCTAAAATGTGAGGAAGCCTGCACCTACAAACGCCCTTATATACGCAACAACGAAATATGAAAAATTTGTTGTTTCTCTACTTTTATAACACGTAATGTTAGGGAAGTAATATTCAATTAATTGGCCAACTTATAACGATAGTAGAGATTGATGTTTTTTTTTGTCCAGATCATTTTTAATTGTTTGAATGTTTATATTTTCATAAGGTCCTCGCTCTACAGACAGACAATAATTATGTCAGCGTACCAAACTCCAGAAATAAACTCGTTGTTCAACAAGTTCTCAACAAATATCCTTTCCGTATTTATATTTCTCTTTCATTTAATCGTGCATTTTTAATCATTCTTATGAAATTTCGTCGAAATATATTATCGAATCATTTAAGATTAACTGTGCCTGACAGCGTTGATTGGGTTATTATTCCTTAACTTGTGAATGCATCACATTACGAGGGCAGGTGCATGGTTCAGCCAGCACCAACCACGGGCACCATCTGCAACATCGTCAACACACTCGCCCAGGTTTTTCTTTGCTACCGTTTCACTTTTGTGGCGTTGGTGGTGGTTGTGATGATGATGGCGGTGATGATGTTGATGATGATCGTTTACATAAAGCCTTCTCCACGTGTAAGGTGTTGTTGAATGTGATTCAATGGTGAATGTTCGTTTCTGGCAGACCTTCCGAAAGTTCGCAGTGGACAGCGTGCAGTTGGTCAACGATGCCAGGTTCAATTACTTCACCAACAGAGTGAGCGCTTCTTTCTTCATTTCATCATGCATTATGCAAAGCAAATTGAAAATCTGCCACATTTTGTTTGTTCTTCATCTTGAAAATCTCACTCTCAATGCATGTACTCTGAACTGTTTGTGGTTCGCACGTTTCATTTCATCTTTTCCGTTGTTTCCGACAATACTTCATTGGCTCTGTCTTTCTTCTGTAATGCAATTTCTAATTTTCTATCTCAACTAACGTCTAATTTTTTCCATATTATTTTCCTCCTTTTAAAACTAATTAATTATTTTAATATTTTTTGTCTCTGTTTCATTTGCATAATAATTTCTCAATATTTATTCATTAGTTCCCTTGATTCGCAAGTTATTTACAATTTTCCAAGCACAAGCACAATTTTGTAAGCAGATAATAAGTGAGTATCGAAGCTCAACGTGTCAGCACATCATGGTCTTCATCTCTTCGTATTACGACTTCGTCAGGGTGAGGAACTTCATGAAGAAAGAAGATTTCGATTTTGTTCACATTTGCGAGTTGGTCATTGATCTTTTTGTTATTTTACAATTAACATTGAATCTCAAAATTTATTAATAAGCCCAAGTAATTTATTAGCAAGTTTTACTAGTGTTTGACAGAGATGTTTGGGTCACTCCGAGTGTTCGGTCTGGACGAATATTTGGCCAAAATTTGACATTTTGGCCATTTTAGGCCAAATAACCGAATGTCGTATTTTTTTATTAGCCATTACCATTTTTGGATTCCAGGACAATAATTATCATTGATTATTATTAACGGAAAATCAGCATCATAGCTGTTGAAACATTTAAATTTGAACAAAAAATTAAATATAATCTTGATAAAGAATTTTTGGATAAATATGATTCGCCTACTGTTTTTTCAACAATTAAAAATTTTTCAAAATTGCGGATTTTTTCGTATTCTGCTTTGGCCAAATTCACAATTCACTGCATTTCTATTAAATAGATATTTAGTTCTAAAATGAAAATAATGAATATTTCAACGTTGTTATTTACTTTGTTAAGTTTTATTTAAAATTTTGAACGATTTCAATTTAAAAGCGTCGCCAGGTTTGGAAGCTCAGGTACTCCTCCACTGCTGGAGTGCACCTCATATTCAACATTTCAAATTTCATTTTTTTTAAAGCGACTTCTTACGCCGCCATTTTAATTATTACGTTTGCGGTTAATTACATTTCAAACGGCTGATGCTTTTCATTCACTGCAGCAAATAAGAACTTTGAAATTACAAAATTTCCAGGTACAAGTGTTTTGTATAATAAACGCAGAAATTAATTAAATTAATGGTAAAATTGGCAATATTCTTAGATATTGGAAGGATAATAAAGTAATATTTGTTAATTAATTTAAATGATTCCACGTGAGATCACGCAATTGTTAACTGGTTAGCACCGCGCTCGAACGTGATGAATGTTGCTGACACTGCAGGTACACTGACGAGAAGGATGTATCACGGGCCAGGCAGTCCTTCTTCAAGGGCAAGGTCAGATTCCTCCTGTACACGGAGAGGTTCCATTTCTACCACAGGTTCAATCAGTTTTTCATTCATTTTTTACCTCTAATAATATTTATTATTAAATGTAGATTTTTATGAATGACATTTAAATTATATAGTCAAAAATATTTCTTTAAAACTGTTTTTATAGTTGATTATTTTTAAGTCTGCGCAACACTAGGTTGTAATCTCAATTTTTATTTAATTTTTTTCTTTTATACATATAATCATTTATTTATTCATTCATTTATTTGTAACTTATTTTATTCTCTTTATTTATAATGTTGTCTTTTTGCGTGTTGTATAACAGACAGTTTGATATTTTCTAGGAATAAATAAAAAAACATGTATAATATTTTTGCTGTCATTGTTGATTTGATTATGTTGTTTCACTCTCACTTGTTGTTTCACTCTCACATTCATCGCATCAAAAGGTACAGAATACGTGGCGTGCATCACATCATCTTCTATGATCTCCCTGTCAACAGTCACTTCTACCCAGAATTATGCAACATGATGTTTGACAACAAGTGCAACAGATCCTCCATCGACCAGTCATGTTTGGTGGTATACAGTAGGTACGATGCCATCAAACTGGTCGGAGTGGTTGGAGATGAGAGGGCCTCACTCATGATCCAGGCACATAGGGACACGCATTTGCTCATGTCAGGAGATTCATGATCTTATTCTTTTGTTATTTATTTGTATTTCCTGTAAATATTTTAACTTCTTTTCCATTTGTTGTAAAATTTAACATTGGCTCATACAGAAATGTACATATATCATGCAGTTTGTTTTCATAATTTCAAAATTCTGAATTTGAGAAATGTCAGCAATAACCAATCGCATAAGATCAAATGAAGAATCATGGTGTGAGAGTCGGATGAAAACTATCCGACTCCGGCTCTCAAAAAATTTTGAATTCAAGTGAAAATTACCGACTTTAATTCCAAGATAAGTTCTTCAACTTCTTCATCATAATTTTATTTTAAAATGACACTACTAAATGGAAAATATTTTAAAGAACACTTAAAATCAGTCAATGTAATGTTTTTCTTATTAAAACAACTTTTAAAACATACCGAAAGAAAATTATGTTATTTCATTCACATTTTTAGCATTTATTTTCAGTTTTAAAGATTGCCTTTCCTCTTAAAAACAGAATCTTTAAAAATTTTTGAATAAAAAATAGATTAAATTTTCAAATTGATTACACTCTGAAGTATGAATCGACTCCTCCGGCAATAATCTCCGACACTGAAAGATATAGAAGGTTATAGTTAATATCCAATCGCGATTGGAAAAAAGTTTATCCAATAACAACTGTTCAGTCTATTTAAGAAGAGAACAAACACATTTTTACTTTGTTTTAAATGTGGTTGTCGTTTCCACTTATGATTGCTGGCGTGACTGATGACGCCATGGACGATTCGGATGATGTGTTAGAGCCAAATAATTCGCTCTCGTATGTTGGGAGTTGACTTGAAGTTGTTATTATTGTCTTGATCGGACATCGAAAAATTCGTGTTATTAAAGCCACTGGAAAATGAGTATGCCACATATTTTTCTGAGCACATTTCCTGTTCAGGCTTCGTCAGATTTTTGATGATGCTTCCTCTCGGTTGCATCCATTCCTGCGATTGACGCGCCAAGTGCAGGCGAGGCTGTCGTGATGGTGGCAGCTTCTCATTCAGTTTCTGCTGGTTAGTGCTAGTGCTCGAAACTATATTGAGCGTAGCCCATCACTCGAAATGAATGAGTTCAACTGGACAACGAAAGTTAAAAAGATTCAAATGATCGATTGGCATAAGAGTAATTTGGGGAAAAGTTTTTACATCCGGACACCCATCCTGACGACAACCACCAGTTATAAGCGGTGGGCCTAGCCTTTCGCACAAAAGCACGCGAGGCAGCGTGGATGCAGTTTTATGTCATGCTCAGGACCAGGGGATGTTCTGGATTGTACTGGAACAGCCGAAGCTGCCATTAGAGCACGCATACGTGCAGCTTGGAATAAATGGCATCTTCTTGACTCTATATTGATGCGGCGTGACATCCCACTACCACTACGATCAAGACTTTATAAATCTGTGATACGTCCGGTGTTGTTATATGGTGCAGAAACATGGCCAATGACAACCAAACTGGAACAACAACTTCAACGAATCGACATGAAAATGCTCCGATGGATGCAACGACTTAGTCTGAAGGACCACATCAAATCTACTGAAATCCTGCGTCGTGCTGGTTTAGATGATATAAAGGACGAATGCCGGCAACACCGTCTGCGGTGGTTTCGTCATGTCAAACGAAGTGGAAACAGTGCCATAACTTCTCTTGCAGATGTTGAAGTACCTGGCACATGTCCCAAAGGCCGTCCAAAGAAGTCCTGGTCGCAAACAATCGAGCAAGACATGAAAGCTCTAAATTTAGATGAAATGGATACAACTGATCGTCTAATTTGGCGCAAAAAGTTGATGGCAAAGAAAACAACGTCCTACCTCGGGAAACTGGGTCTCTGGACGCAAAACGAAGATTGATTGATTGATTCAAATGATCGATTGATTCAATGGTTATTTCTGTCACAATAAATGGCATATGAGCAATTACTGAATTAATATTTTCGCAAAATTGATTTAACCAAATGTTATTGACAATCGATAATTCTAACGTTTGAACGGATAATTCTAAAGACAAACGTTGAAACATCGTGCGTTCAGGTTCAGGTGTGTTCATAAATCAATAAGATAAACCATAGCACTTTCCGAATCTAAGTACTCCGGGGGGGCCATCAAATTTCAAAATTTAAGCCCCCTGTCAACGTTGGTTAGATCTCTCCTTGTAAGTACTTGCTTATTAATGTTAGCTAATTTATAAGAAATTGATCGAGGCCATATATATTTAAATTTAAGAAATATGACGAAGACTGTGAATGTTTGCTATTGGGGAAGTATCTTCGAAATATTTACCAAAAAAGTAATGAAACTGTTAAGCAGAAAGATTTCTTATGAAGGAGTTTAGATAGAACAGACCACGCATTTTTAGATGTTGAAGCAGATATTATAGAATTTCTAAAAAAAGTAGAGTGTTTTAAAGATTAGTAGATATTTATAATTAATCAAATCAAATTCATAGATAGAACAAAGAAGCTTTCTCCAGTCTTCTAACACTTTTCTTAGCTAATACCAAGCATAGTCGATATAAGGAGTCTTACGAGAATAGAGCCTATAAGTAAAAGATTTAAGAGAAATAAGCTTATCAAGAAAAGAAGTAATGTAGATATTAAAAACAGACAAAATCATCAACATCAGAAAATAAGGAAAAATCAAAAATAGTTTCGGTAAGAGATTGAAGAAGAATATTTTTATTAAGAAAAGACCAGCATTTTTTAGAAATAGACAAAGATGAATTAGAAGGACGAAAATCTAAAGAGAATACAGATTCAATAAGGAGATGATCAGAATAAGGAACAGCTAGCGGAGATATTACAGGCTTAGAAATAGATAAAGCTATAATAAAATCAATAGTGTTACCAGAAGTATGAGTAGGAAAAGAACAATATTGTGTTAAGATAAAGAGATAAAATATCATTAAATCTACGAGTGTAAGAACAAGATGAGTCATTGAAGTGCAAGTTGAAGTCACCAGAGATGTAAAAAAGAATAGAAAAAGGGTTGAGAGATTCAGCGAGTGAGTAAAATTAATTTAAAAATGTAGCGAGAGAAGAAGGAAGTCGATAGATTAGAGAGCAATATAAAAAGATGGAGAAAAAGACTTAATAAATACAACAACACATTCAAATAAGAAAAATTAAAGAAAGTATTAATGGAAGCAGTAAATAGAGATTTATAGAATAGACAGATACCCCCATAAGAAGAATGAGAAGATGAGAAAGGATCTTTTGGAGGTCTAGAGAGTTAAAAGCTGTAAGCATCAGAAGTAGCAAGACTAAGAGAGGGAGAGTTAGAGTCCTCGTGCAAAATTTCAGTAAGATAAAAAAAAACCAGATTAGGAGCAAGAGATTATTTGATGAAATAACTGTATAAATTGCGGTTTGATAAACTAACAGTTAACAATTTATATTCTTCTATATATATCCTAAATACAATGTAATTTTTACTATATGGTTAATAACTTTGCTTTGTTTAAAACATATCTTCATTTGACAATGATTGTGGTTTACTGGCTTTGATTTTATTGATATCGATAGTGTTTAACTTGATTGACTTTGACTTCATTTCTACAGTCAAATTAAATATTAAACAAAATAATTGTAAAACTTTTTAATATTGTAAGTACTGTTAATTTTATTATCATTATTATTATTATCAACAGTATGATTATTAAATTTGTTTGACTTGATTGACTTTGACTTCATTTCTACATTCAAAGTAAATATCAAACAAAAATAATTGTAATTACAATATTGTAATTACAATATTGTAATTACAATATTAAAATTGTTAACTGTTAGTTTATCAAACCGCAATTTATACAGTTCTAAATTACTGAATGCATTGGTATACTTATTACTGCAATAATTATAACAACTTGTCCACGTTTTGAGCAAAATATCTCTAGCTTGAAGCATCTATAGCAACAACTGTAAAACGGTGCGTACGATAATTAGAAAGTAAGTGAAGAAAACGTAAGCGTGAGTGTTACGAAAATTAAGAATTGCCAATGGACAAAAGAGAGTCGCTTGAACCATTATCGTCATCATCACCGGCAGACAACCTTGTAGATATACAACAGCAAGATATACAAGCCTCCAAACCACTGCCTCGACGTAATTGTTCCGAACAACAACTACAAAAGCAACAGGCTGAAAAAACCTCATCATCGACAGACTACCTACAAAGTATACAACAACAAAATGTACAAGCCCCCAAGCCACTGCCACGACTTAAACGATCCCAGCAACAACCACTCCAGCAAAAAACTATTGAATTGGCAGACAGCCTGAAAGTTATACAACAAAAACATATACAATGCACCAAACCACTGTCTCAGGATCAACAACTCATGCAACAGGCTCTTGAATTTCAGCCAAAACCACTGCCACGAACTAACTGGCTATTAAAACAACAAAATAAGTCTCGCCGACCACTACAGCATAAAATTGGAGCTTCTGAACAGGATTCTAACCTGCCCCAACCCATGCCAAGAACCAACGGGTCCAAAAAACAACTTCTAAATGGGACCAAACTACAATGCAAACAACAAAGTAAGGCACTCGAGTCTCGACCCAACATAACGGCCGTTATGGAAATAACTTTGAAAAAATTACAGAAGACATCAAAAAATAATCTACTAAGAAGTATTTTATTAATTAATATCCTCCGTTTGCTGATGCGTTCGTTAGGAAGAATGCCATGAATCCACAAAAAGAAAAGATCTATTTATTTCTTTATTGAAATTTAATAGATTATTGATTTAAAAAGTTATTGAAGGAGTGATGGAGTTAATAAATGAATAATAAAAAATTGGACGAAAAAATGATTTGAGGGTTGAACGTTTGATGACTTGATAATTTCATTTCATAGTTGTTTTTGGTTATTTTTATTATTAATTATAATTTTTTTCACAATCAATTTTCATATTCTATCACCATTAATTTTTTAAAATGTGTTTGAGCGTTATAAAAATTTATACGTGTAAGTTTTTACAAATAAATAATTTAATTATTTTGGAATATATGACGTCACAATAATCATCACAGTAAATGTGTAACAATTACGTTAATAATAATAAAGTAAACTTGTATAAATGTTAAAAAATGTCATGGCTCGTCATTTAAAATGAGTACAATGATGATAGAGTTAGTATTGAAAGTTAGTTTATGCATTGTTTCTATCACAGTGTATCTGTACAACATAAGATATCGATAAAACACTGTTAAGTAGACTATATCAAAATTGAACCGTCCATTCCACGTCAATAAAATATAAACAAAAAGGATTACGAAAGTGATAATCAAAATATTAAATTGTTTTAAAATCGTTCGCAATAAAATAAAAATTATAAAGATTATAAAATCAAATTTGCAAAATTTCAAAAGTGATAATCAAAATATTAAAGTGTTTTTAAAAAAGTTGGCAATGATTTTTAAAATTATTTCTATGGACATCCACCCGTTAAATAGTGTGAAGGAATCGGACGAAAAATATCCGAAATTACTTTAGATTTATGTTTTAAAACATACTGAAAAAATATTCAACTTTTACATTATAACTTTACTTTACAATATCTACTAAACTGAAAATACTTATAATAAACATACTATCAGTCCCTTTTATTGTTAATATTTTTAATAAAATTACTCAAAAAGTTGTTCAAACAAAAACATTTACTCTGGAGTAATATGTAACTGGAACATTTGCAAATATGCAGGACCAGATGGAATACATCCTAGAGTTTTATGGACGAATGCGACGACGCAAGTCATTTTCAACGATCATTAGATGAAAGTTTTGTTTTTGATGATTGGAGTTTTTTTTATGATTGGAGTTTTGATGATTATCAAAAAGGCCTTTTTTTGAAAAAGTAAATTTGGTTTCATCCTTGAACGTTCTGCGGTTCTGCAATTTTTATAATTTTTGGAAGATCTAACCAAGGGAGTGGACCAGGATCACAACGTCAACGTAGTTTACATAGATACATTTACATAGGTATTTATCCAGATGATTCAAAAAACCACCAAATATTGAAGAGTGAAAAAGACCAAAAATAGAATAAAATGGGCGATATTAGAAAATTAATAGTTTGGCTTATTAATCGGAAATTGAAATTAAACACAGGTTTTAGATTTAGAAGTCATTGTAGAAGATAAATTAAATTTCAAAAGTCTGGCTTTGAAGGTAGTTCACAAAACAATCTCTATGCTAAGTATTAAGGCCAAAAAATTAGGAGAAGGGCTTGGCGTGTGAAAACATTCTGCAGAGGTCTTCCATTAGGGGAACGATAGTAGAAATTGTAGTCGCCATCTCTGGTTTACAGACGTCTAAGAGCCAACTTTATTTTGTCGTTTTGTCAATAATACATGGTCAGCTTCCTGCCAATGTTGTCCCATCGTTTCTTCTACTACTAATAAAATTCTATAACAACTACAACCGCTGTTGCTGCAACACTACATACTACTAATAACATGTGTGAAATTAGCTGAAAAGGTAGGACGCCCACGTTTTTGAAAGCTATGGTAAGGATCGAAATTTGATAATGCATGGAACTCAAAGAATTGAAAAACTCTACTACGAATAAATTACTTCCACTAATTAAACTACTAAATTTTACTACTTCTATTGCTACTACTACTAATACTACTACCAAATACTAAAACTGCTGCATTTGTTACAGCTGCTACATGTTCTACTTCTACTAATAATAAAACTTTTATTACTCTTATTACTACCACTAAATTATGAAAATTCATACAAAAAATTATGCATTTAGAAATTATGACATAAACAAAAATAATAATATTAATAATACTGTTTCAAACCGGCTCCAACTTACGCCACTGACTAACCGTTCAGAAAAACAACTGAATAGGACACTTGAGTCTAGTCCCAACATTACCGCTTCCATCGTTATGCAAATAACTTCGAAGAAATTACAGAGGGCATCAAAAAAAGAACAAAATAATCTTCACAGATGTTTATTATTAGCGAACACGGTCCGTTTGCTGAGGACTTCGTTTAAGGCAAAGCACTGAATTTAAAGAAAGAAAAGATGTATTTATTGAAAGAATGAATGAATGAATGAATGAACGAACGAACGAATGAATTAATGAATTAATAATTTCATTTCACTGGTTTTAATGTTTTACGAACTGCTTCCATTCATACGTCTATTGATTAATATTATTATTGGTTATTATTATTAGTATTAATTATTAATATTCATTATAGCTATTTTTTTTGTTCAACACGAATAAATTTTTTTTAATTTGTTTGAATGTAATAAAAAGTTGAAAAATATAATCGTGCTCGTTTTTTGAAAATTAACTAATTAATTAGGAAATTATTGCGTCACATTAATCGCTATGGATAACTTGTAATAATGAGATAACATCAACAACAATAGATTGATCGAATGATAGAGTGGAGAAAAGAAAAATTTTAAATTTAAATGAAAATGTAAAGAAAATAATAAAAAAACAATTTAACGGTTGATGAAATGAATGAATAAATAACTTTTTGATTTATTGAACAACTGATTCAAAAATAAATGAAAAAAAAGTGAAAGCATGCTTGAGTGAGTGAATGACTGTTTTTGAAAATGAATAAAAAATAGATGCATGCTTAAATGAGCTACGACTTAAACGGTCCCAGCAAAACCTCCAACCAAGATCAGAATTTATACAACAACAAAAACATATACAAGCCCCCAAACCACTGTAGCGACTTAAAATGCTCCAGAAACCAAAACCCCAGCTGCAGGTTTTTGATTCCTCATCATCGGCAGTCTACCTGGCAGTCCCAGCAACAACCAGCCAAGCAACAGGCTTTTGAATTGCAACCACAACCACCGCCACAAACTGATCAGGTTAAAATACAACAAAATAGGCCTAACGTAAGACCACAAAACAAAAATGGAGCTGAAGAGTTCGTCTAGAGCAAGTACTGAATTTGAAGAAAGAAAAAATGTTAATGTTCTTAATAAAGAAACAAAAATTGAACGAATGAACGAACAAGCGTAAGAATGAACGAATTGAACGAACTAACGAATGAATAAATAAATGAATGAGGATAGAAAACAATTCAAAAGATGAAAAATAGAAATAAAATGGAAAAAAAAATTGAACGAATGAATAAATAGTAAAATGTTTGAACGACTGAATGACTGGAATGGTGATCGTTTGACTATTTGATAATTTCATTTCACAGTTTCAATCCTTTAGTAAAGTTCAGTCATATGATCTTTGAATGTAATAATTGTTTTTAGTTATTGTAATAATTGGTAAATAATTATTATTACAAATTACATATTATTTCATCACCAATAATGATTTAAACGAACGAATGAATAAATAGTCATATGCACTTTAAATGTAATAATTGTGCTAAAGTTTGTGATAATGTGTGTGCATGTGTGTGGTGGGCGATTAAAATGACACTATCAGGAAATAAAACACTAAAACTATTATTGTTTTCTATTGAATTAATAAAGTAAAATCCTTTTAAATTTGATTGATCAACTCATACTCATATTTACTTTGTTAAAAAGAATAAAAAATTAAATATTTTTAAGTGTGTAGTATCAAATTTTGAATTATTTTTTATTATTTTTTACAATCATTATCTTATGAAAGTACGAATAAATAAAAATTACCCAATTAACAATCATAACGTTAATATTATTAATGATAATAATCTTAATGAAAAAATAAGCAATAAAAAAATAATAATTTTTACAATTCTTTTGTTACAAGCAATGAAAAAATAATATATTTACAATACTTTTGTTTAATATTCACTTTGAATGTTGATATAGAGTGAAAGTCAATCAAGTCAAATACTATCGATATCAATAAAATCAAAGTCAGTAAACAACAATCATTGTTAAATAAAGAAAAGTTGTAAGCAAAGTTATTACCCATAATGTAAAAGTCACATTGTATTTTGGGTATATATAGAGGAATATAATTTGTTAATTTACCAAACAGCAATTTAGATATTTCTAACTACTGAATGCATTGGTATACTTATTGCTGCAATTATTATAACAACTTGTCCACGTTTTGAGCAAATTATCTCTAGCTTAAAGCATCTATAGCAACAACTGTAAAACTGTGGTACGATAATTAGAAAGTAAGTGAAGAAAACGTCGCGTGAGTGTTACGAAAATTACAAATTGCAAATGGAAAAAAGAGAGTCGCTTGAACCATTATCGTCATCATCACCGGCAGACAACCTTGTAGATATACAACAGCAAGATATACAAGCCTCCAAACCACTGCCTCGGCGTAAATGGTCCGAACAACAACTACCAAAGCAGCAGGCTGATAAAACCTCATCATCGACAGACTACCTACAAGGTATAAATCAACAAAATGTACAAGCCCCCAAGCCACTGCCACGACTTAAACGATCCCAGCAACAACCACTCCAGCAAAAAACTATTGAATTGGCAGACAGCCTGAAAGTTATACAACAAAAACATATACAATGCACCAAACCACTGTCTCAGGATCAACAACTCATGCAACAGGCTCTTGAATTTCAGCCAAAACCACTGCCACGAACTAACTGGCTATTAAAACAACAAAATAAGTCTCGCCGACCACTACAGCATAAAATTGGAGCTTCTGAACAGGATTCTAACCTGCCCAAACCCATGCAAAGAACCAACGGGTCCAAAAAACAACCTCTAAATGGGACCAAACTACAATGCAAACAACAAAGTAAGGCACTCGAGTCTCGACCCAACATAACGGCCGTTATGGAAATAACTTTGAAAAAATTACAGAAGACATCAAAAAATAATCTACTTAGAAGTATTTTATTAATTAACATCCTCCGTTTGCTGATGCGTTCGTTAGAAAGAAGGCCATAAATCCAAAGAAAGAAAGGATACATTTATTTCTTTATTGAATTATTGATTTAAAAGTTACTGAATGAAAGAGTTAATGAATGAATAATAAAAAATTGGACGAAAAATGACTTGAGGGATGAAAATATCATTATTTGATAAATTTAATTCATTATTGTTCATTTCTTAGTTATTTTTAATATCAATTATAATTTTTTATAACAATCAATTTATTATTCCATAACCAATATTGTTTTACAAATGTGTTTGTGCGTTATAAAATAATGAAAAAAATTATATTTTACAAATAATATAATTATTTTGGAATATATGACGTCACAATACTCATCACAGGAAATGTGTTACAATAACGTTAATAATAATAAAGTAAACTTGTATAAATGTTAAAAAATGTCATGGCTCGTCATTTAAAATGAGCTCAATGATGATAGAGTAGTATTGAAAGTTAGTTTATGCATTGTTTCTATCACAGTGTACCAGTATTAAATTGTTTTAAAATCGTTCGCAATAAAATATAAATTATAAAGATTATAAAATCATATTTGTAAAAGTGATAATCAAAATATTAAAGTTTTTCAAAAAAGTTGACAATATTTTTAAAATTATTTCTATGGGCTGGGCATCCATCCGTTAAACAGTGTGAGGAAATCGGACGAAAAATATTCGAAATTACTTTAGATTTATGTTTTAAAATATACTGAAAAAACATTCAACTTTTGCCAGAGAAAATAATAATAACCTCAGACACCTGGCCCAATAATATAGTCCAGTAATATATCTATATAGTAATATAGCAACTAGTTTTAAATTTATTGAAGCACTGATAAAGGACTATATCATGAAACCTTTAATCAAAAAGCTAGAAGGATCATAAAATCATATTACAAAATATTATAAGTTATAATCAAAATATCAAAGTATTTTGAAATAGTTGACAACGTATTTTTAATTATCTATATGGGACATTCATTTATTAAACAATGTGAAGAAATCTAATGTAAA
>NW_008705215.1:942805-944843 GCF_000326865.2 Helobdella robusta | reverse complement strand
AATTCTTGCTTCGGAAAAAGATGTAGAAAAGAAATTGAACAAATTTGAAAAAATAGAGCTGAACGAAAACTGCAAAAAACTTGTCGAGATAGCAGAAAATTTAAAAAAAACAATAGTCCCAAAAATACTTGGATTGAAAAGGTGCAAAGAATTGTATAGCAACTTCAATGGAGGAAAAATCAAAGAGGCATACAAACTGATAAAATAGCTTAAAAGAGTATTTGCGTCATTGATAAGAGCAGTAAAAGATACGAACGGCAAACTGCTTCTAAAAGACTGACAGGTTTGTGAATATATAAAAAAGCTTTATATAGACGAGTACACGTATGTTGAAAAAATATTTGAAGAACTTAAAGAAAGATCAGCAGAAATGAACAGGAACATTGAAACGATGGAATGTTAAATTGTGATGATGAAAAGCAATAAAAATGTTAAAAAAACAATAAAAGCTGCGGAATAGATGGTTATCAGCAGAATTAATAAAACTGGTGGTTTGAAAATTGTACAAAGTTGAAGATTGTAAAACTAATTAAATGATCGTTAAGTATTCGTTTTGAACAAACAAAGAATCAACAAGGTTGAGACACAGTATGAATATATATTTGAGCATCTGGCCACGAACACAAAGTATCAATTCAAACACCGAAAAAATACTGAAAAAAGCTTTTTTGTTCTATCATGCTTAAAACAAATAAAAAATATTGGTTTTGAACTAAAGAAACTTGAGAATGATGTACGATCAACCTTTAGAAAAATTGAAAAAGTAAACAGGAAGCTATTTAACGCTGTTTTTGTCGCTTTGACAACTATCGTTCAAAAATTTTTTAAGTTTTTTGGTGTTAAAATTTTTCATTAGAATTTCATGTTTCTTTTTCAAATTTATTTGTTTATATTTTTAATAATATTAAAGCTATAATATTACCTATCACAAAATTAATAAATAATGTACTGACGATGACGGTTTAACGTCAAAATATAAAAATATATATATATATTTATAACCTATATAAATCAACTTGCATTGATGATGATTCATTCGGAATCGAAATATGAATTCGGAAAATAAGTTTATTTTGAATTTTAATAAATTAAACGTTTTCCAAAAAACTTTAGTGAGAAAAATCGAAAAAACGAACTACAAACATATTAACGCCAAACATTCGGTAGAAGTTATAGATCATTGTAAAAATTATGGTCTTTTACCAACATTATACATGTATATGTATGTATGAATAAATCGTTAAATCATATTCATATATGTATATGCATGCATGCATGCTCAAAAACGTAACTCCAAATTTAAAGATCTATGAACAATCCACTTTTGTTGCTTTTTGTAGTTGAAAAAATTTGCAACACAAAAATTATTTACAACATAAAAATTGTTTGCAATATGAAAATTATTTACTCCTCTCTTGTTTTGATGCTCGTGCTTCATGAGTCTCATGAGGTCCTGCACACGCGTGAGATCTCCTTCGTCAGAGCTTACAGCTACATTGTGGTGAACAATCAAAAAACTGATGTTTGTTTTGATACAGCTATGAGCATTTTGAAGAAACTGAAGGCTGTCTCCGTTGGTGATTGCATCTACAAATGTCTGGTATGCCGCTGAATCCTTCGTTTTTTATCTTCAGAATCTAACTATGATACAAATAATTAACAACTTTATATATTTGTAATATATTTATGTTGCCCTAATTTCCAACAATTGTGGTATTAGTATAAAAATATTTTACTTACTGAATTTTAAAATAAAAATAACGAAATATTTTTGTGACGCTCAGAAGGCAACGAACATGAATTTGAAAGGAATTAATTTTGTGAGGTCTGGTGAATCTTGTTCATGTGTGCCCAAAATGAACGTTTTATACAACGTAACCAATTTAAAAAAGGATTGTCTGGCTTTTATGGCTTGTAGTATCGGTTAGATTAAAATTTTGCAAAGTTAGAAACGTCGTCATGTTATCTTTATTCAAATTTATTTTTTCAAGNATTGCCCGCCCTGAATTTGAATACGTTGTAGAAAGCCACAAATGTA
>NW_008705215.1:941563-942755 GCF_000326865.2 Helobdella robusta | reverse complement strand
TCAATCAATCAATCAATCAATCAATCAATCAATCAATCAATCAATCAATCAATCAATCAATCAATCAATCAATCAATCAATCAATCAATCAATCAATCAATCAATCAATCAATCAATCAATCAATCAATCAATCAATCAATCAATCAATCAATCAATAAAGCGCTTTTTCGGCGATGTTAACAGCGCTCCTCAATGAATTTTGAAAACAGATAGGTCTTGAGATCCACTCTGAACTTCGCAAGTGATGGAGAAGTAGTCAGAGAAGTAGGTAGAAAGTTCCAGAGAAAAGGACTAAAAAAAGCAAAAGCATATTTGGCAAAAGAGTGTCTTACACGAGTTAAGAAAAAGCGAGAAGAAGAAGACGATCGTAAACCGGGGCGTTTAGGTTCAATCAATCAATCAATCAATTCCCTTATAAAGCGCTATTTCCGCGATGTTCAACAGCGCTCCTCAATGAATTTTGAAAACAGATGGGTCTTGAGATCCACTCTGAACTTCGCAAGTGATGGAGAAGTAGTCAGAGAAGTAGGTAGAGAGTTCCAGAGAAAAGGACCAGAAAAAGCAAAAGGAGATTTGGCAAACGAGTGTTTAACACGAGTTAAGAAGAAGCGACAAGAAGAAGACGATCGTAAACCGGGGCGTTTAGGTTCAATTAATATATCTGATAAATACTTAGAAAATAATTTAGATTGAGACTTATACATAAACGTGCAAATTTTAAAAAGTTATTCTATATTTTATAGGTAGCCAGTGCAAGAGAACAAGATATGGAGATATATGAGAAAAGAAAGGGGCACGAGCAACTAGACGAGCAGCAAAGTTAAAAGCTTTACATAAATAATAGAGTATAGAGTCAGGAAGACCATAGTAGAGCGAGTTACAATAATCAATCCTAGATAAGACTAACGAAGTAACAAAAAGGAGAAGAGTAGGATCATCAAGAAAAGACAAAAGTTTTTTTATTCTACGTAGATGAAAGTAAGAGCTTCTAGCAACACTATTAATCTGAGAAGAGAGAGACATAGTAGAATCAAAGATAAAACCTAGACTACGAAACTTATGAGAGACATCAAGAGTTTTAGAATCAGGTAAGATAATAGGAGGAATAGTAATAGAGTGTTAGATTTATTAAAACAAATTAATTCAAACTTAGAAGGATTAAGTTTAAGACACATAGAGTCAGACCAAGCG
>NW_008705215.1:928027-928851 GCF_000326865.2 Helobdella robusta | reverse complement strand
CAATTTCAACAATAATTGCTCCTTTTACATAGCGGAAAGTAAGTTTCAGGAACTCATTTAAATAAATTCAAAAAATAAGATGTTGTTTGTTTTGGACAAATGATTATTGAATGTATTTTAATTTGTCCATACAACCACAGAGCCAATCTACTTGAACGTTTCGTCGTGGGGTTACAACGACGTCAATAAAAAAGCACCGGATTCGAGTTTGATCGACATCACAGGAATGCGTGGATATCTTCTGAGCACTAACTCAAGAGGGGAGAACGTGTACAAGCTGAACATGGAAGACGCTTCGTTGTATGATTTCAAAAGGTTTGATATTTACGGTAACAGCAGTAAAGTTGTCTCCTTGCAGAATTATCTCATGGTGACTGACACTCGGTGTTTCAATTTAATTTTTATATATGAATTGATATCTATGTTTGTTTTGTAGAGTCTCAATTGAGTTCGAAAAGTTAATATGTATTGTACATTTTGCATTTATTTAACTAATTAAATATTTGTTTAAAAGTATGTTTGTTTATTTGCTTGTTTGTTTTGTTTGTTTATTTATGTGCTTGTTTATTTGTATGTTTGTTTGTTTATTTGCTTGTTTGTTTTGTTTGTTTGTTTGTTTGTTTTGTTTGTTTATTTATGCGCTTGTTTGTTTGCTTGTATGTTTGTTTGTTTGTTTATTTGCTTGCTTGTTTGTTTTGTTTGTTTATTTATTTATTTGCATGTTTGTTTGCTTGTTTGTATACTTTTAATATTTCTTTATGAACAAGCGTCCTAGCCAGCTTATAAAAGCTTAACAATATTTAATTCAAATATTAACTACGGTT
>NW_008705215.1:925686-927282 GCF_000326865.2 Helobdella robusta | reverse complement strand
GCCACAAATCAGATTGGACAGAAGTTAAAATCCAGACGATATCATAAACTACGTCACTGCAAACACAAGATGGATGGATGGATAAATTACATCGATTCATTTTATAATATTTAACGTTTATCTTTTTGGCATTTTATTATTGTGCTCGTGTAAAATTCACTGCGTAAATTTAATTTTCTCTTCTAAATTTATATACTCCTGCAGCAACACCAGTGAGAAATTACCACCACTTTAACTTTAAATTAATTGTTGGATTGTTAGACGCAGAAATGTATAAATTTCAATCTAAATTATTTCTTAAGTACTTATCAGATATATTAATTGAGCTTAAACGCCCCGGTTTACGATCGTATTGTTCTCTTAACTCATGTTAAACACTTTTGCTAAATTTGCATTTGCTTTTTCTGGCTCTTTTTTGGATATTTCTACCTTCTTCTCTGACTACTTCTCCCTTACTTACGAAGTTCAGAGCGGATCTTATGACCCATCTGTTTTGCAAAATTCATTGAAAAGCGATGTGGAACATCGTGGAAATAGCGCTTTATAAACTTTTTGGTTGATTGATTGGTTGGTTGATTGAATGATTGATTTTGCTGCTGTATGGCTAATAAACTTTATAAAAGTCAGCTACTAGTTAATAAGAAACAAAAAATTTTATGCTCTAGTGTTTAAGTTGTTAGAACAGAACCGAGATATTCAACTATTTAAACTTTAAAGTTGTTTTGTATAATAAAATTTGAAGATTTTAACGGCACTGCAGCTCCCAAGATGGTGCTATAATGTAAATACAAATTTAAACGTGTGCTGATTAAAATCATTCATGTACGACTTCAAGCCCTATCCTGGTCAGTGTCCTATTTTCTTCAAATGCAAAACTTTTTGCGGCAGACACAGGCAATGTGTCGCATGCAGGCCCGGAACTTGGAGGAGCAAAGGGAGCAAGCTCCTCGGGGAGCAAATTTTAGCGAGCGGCAAAGTTTGAAACGTTTTAAAAATTTATAAAAAATTATTCAAAAAATTTTGATTAAGGTAAATTTGATTATTCCGTTTTACTTTTTTTTGAATTAAGAAAATCAAACGACAAATATGAAAAACGGAATTTTTATCTTGCTTATAATTTTTTAATTGAGCTGTAGTTTCTTTAAATTGTGCTGTAGACGTTGCCGTTTTTAGTTGGCTTCACACCACAAAAATGTTGAACATTTATGCTGAAAAAAAACGTCGTCCTAGTTTTACTCGTCTTTGTCGGTTCTAAAAAAATGGATGGTAGGAAAAGATTTAGTAGTTGCGAGTTTGGAAAATTTGCTAAATTAAAAAGAAAAAAGAAATCGACAAGCTGCCACTAACGACAAATTTTAAAACGATATTTTTCAAAATCTAAAGAATGCTAGAAAAAATCTGTTGAGCGGAATTTTCAGAAAAGAGGAGCACGGAATAAAAAAATGCCTGATGAGTTGTCTGAAAGAAAAAATTCTGGCAAGTGTTGAAAATGTGTCCTAGTATCTATGTTGGAAGTCATTAGCGGGTTGATTACGTTGCAATACAACCTAGCTTTTTAGTTTTTATTGTAATATATTGAATCAGGATTGTTTTTCA
>NW_008705215.1:923953-925628 GCF_000326865.2 Helobdella robusta | reverse complement strand
TATAGAGATTATTTCTGGACTCCATCAGCTCCTTATATAGCAGATGCGATGTGTATCCAATACGTTGCCTCAACATATGGATGGTTCGATTATTACTGCCATTATCTTGAGTCTATCCTCTGTGAGATTGATATAGAGTAGGCCTTCGGTGGTAACTGGTTAGCAGTGTTGGGGAGTAACAAATTACTAGTAACAAAATTACTGTAACAAATTACTTTTTCCAGTAACAAGTAATTGTAACAGATTACTTTTTGTGCAGGGTAACAAGTAACAGTAACAAATTATTTTTTTGCAGTAACAGTAACAAATATTATGCACTTTTGTTCTTCGTTACTTTTTTCAGCAGTGCGTGATTTATAACCATCATTGGTTGTCCTGTTGCGGCTCAGTCGTTCATTAGACGAACCATTTCCATGACTTGCCAATTTAATATTCTATGCTTGTATGCACTTCCTTTTCTTGTTTATGTTTACTCTCAGTCTCAGCATTTCACGTGGTTTGTGATTTAGTAAGTTGCGCGGATTTAGTTGGCATAATGGAAGACGAGAAGGAATTGGATTCAACTGATAATGAAGTAGGCCAAGTAGCTTGGATGGAACAACTGAAGGAATATTTTAACGTAGTTGAAGAAGAAGGAAAGAATGTGAGAGTACAGTGCAAGCGGTGCTTACCAAAACGAACGATTCTTAGCACATCGAAGATCAGCCCAGCGAATCTTTTAAAACACGTGGAGGTAAGGTTTTTTTCAATGTTAGCGAAAATTTGTTTTTTAATAAATTATCGGTTTTTTCGGAACGAAATAATGCCTGAATGGGATGCAATGAATTATCTACAACACCCAATTTTTATTCCGCATTCATCCGATGAATTAGCAAATGCTGTTATTTACAACTGAATTGAACAACATACATAACTGAATGGATATTAGCTTGTGTTTGTCTATTTTTTTAAATATTAACGAAATAATATTTAAAATTGAATGATGTGTGAACTTGTACAGAAGAAACATCAAAACATCTTGGAGAAAGTAAAGGAATGCCGGAAGAGGAAGGCTACTAGTGAAGTGTCCGACATGCCTGCAAAGAAAGCCTGCATACAAGCAACTGTGACAACATGCACCCCACTTGGTAGTTCTGTAATTTCGCAGGCGAAGGTCGATCAGCTGGTGACAAACTTCATTGTCGAGTATATGGAGCCAATGAGCATCGTCGAATCTCAACCCTTTATCGAGCTTGTTCAAGGTCTCCAGCCAACAAAGAAAGTTTTGTCGAGAAAAACTCTTAATGGTTAGTTCAATCTCTATAATATAATATGATTTTTTGTGGTTCGTCACATTAATTGCTTATTTTGAACGATGTCAAATAAAAGTAAATACAATCCTTAAGACCCTACTAAATTTGCAACACGCGTCTTTCTGTTTACAGATAAGTTGGACAAACTCGCGGACACGATGAAGGAAAGCATCTGTGCAGCGCTCAGCAAAGTCGATCATGTGTGCACAACAGCGGATATCTGGTCATCCAACAACAGGAGCTTTCTAGGCATCACAGTGCACTGGATTGATCCTGATACTCTGGAAAGACGTTCAGCGGCTTTGTGCTCTGAGGACAATATTGCTGAAGTTTTTGTAGCTCTTGAGGTCCCACAATTTCGTCCCAATGACATCCTTTTCTTG
>NW_008705215.1:901351-923658 GCF_000326865.2 Helobdella robusta | reverse complement strand
GTTTCGTATGAGATGGATTGACAATAACGACAGGAAAAAGATTGTCGTAGTTTACTGTATGGCGAGTTGCATGCTGCTAAACAGCAGCAGCAGGTCACTGAGCCTGATACTGATGACAAGCATGAGTCAGGTACTGTGTCAGATGATGAATTTTTTTCGTTTGCAAATGAACCACGTGACAACGTTGATGCTGCTGCAGAACTTGACTTGTATTTAAGTGATAATTCTCGTGAAATTGCATGCCTGCAAAAATACCCGGGTATTTTGAAGTTGTTCAAGAAATTCAATACACCATTACCTTCAAGTGCACCGGTTGAGAGACTTTTCAGTTTAGGTGGTCAGATACTGGTTCCTAGAAGGAATCGGATGACTGATGAGCATTTTGAGCGTCAACTGCTTTTGCGGGCAAATAAATTATTTTCTGCCAAATAAGTGATTTATGTACATTGTAAATTTAGGTGCTACCAATTACATGTATCTTATTGACTATCTTTCTATGTATTGTATATATATATTCATGTGCGCACCTATTAATGTTGATATTGAGAATATATGAAAGAGTACTTGCAGCGTCTGTTTACATGTATGCTGTACTGTAGTAACAAAAAA
The DNA here is from genome assembly GCF_000326865.2 of Helobdella robusta. Classification (NCBI taxonomy): domain Eukaryota; kingdom Metazoa; phylum Annelida; class Clitellata; order Rhynchobdellida; family Glossiphoniidae; genus Helobdella; species Helobdella robusta. The sequence goes on along the minus strand of NW_008705215.1, from coordinate 923,049 downwards.
GTAACTTTGTTACTTTTTATAGTAACAAGTAACAGTAACAGATTACTTTTCTATAAATATAACAAGTAACAGTAACAAATTACTTTTTCCCAAAGTAACAAGTAAAAATAACAAATTACTTTCAATGAGTAACAAGCACAACACTGCTGGTTAGTATCCTTCCCGCACTACTAAATGCGCCTATTTGTACTTTATTGCTATTCAAATACATTTTTTACTACATATATTATCTATTTAAAGAGGATTGTTATCGTGAGGAAAAATAAAACGTGGTCAACATCAACGTTATTTTAATTTTTTTAATTTTACGTCAAAAATGCGAAACTTTTTGTGTCTGTGTTAGTTTATTTTTCCAGCTATTTCTAAATATATCACTGATTTATATTTTCAAAATGTTTGTGCGTTTTGAAATGTCCCTGTGAAAACAGTAATAATTGTTCTCTAAATTGATTTTAATGATTTTAAAATGTTAGAGAACGTTCAGTTAGTTATTATATTTAAATGTTTACGATGGCTGATTTTATGCACATCTGCCTTTCCGACATTTTCAACTTTAAAACTTGATGGATTCATTTTGGATGCTGTCTATAATATTGATTCATTTTAATAAAAAAATTTTTATTAATAATAAAAGAAGCATAGCAATTATTTTTGTTGATAATGTAATATAATCTAATATAATATAATCTCCACCACCAACGACATAACCATCATCAACAACATCAACAACAACATCAGCAACAACAACATCAACAACACCACCATCAACAACAACAACTTCAACATCATCATCAAGAACAACATCAAATACAACAGAACATAACAAACGGAACAGTTCTGATCGGACAGGTTGCTGACGATGCCTACCAGATCATTTACAACCTTTATGAAGGGAATCAATCTCGACGTCATTCAACTGCGCAGCAGAGTGAAGTGGGTCTTTGTGTGGCAGCAAGCGGTTTACGAGAAATCTCTTTCTTTTTTTGATAGTGGACCAGTTGTGTTCTCTAAACAGTTTCTCATTTGCAACCTATGTAGGTTCATGTTTTCTTTAGAATTTTTTTATATTAATGTCCATATTTTCATTTTAAATTCATTTTGGCTTAAATTTGTTACGGTTTTATTAAGCAAAGAATATGTCAAAGACTAAAGTTCGTTTCCCCAATCACGAATTGAACATGCAAACAGTCAACTCCAATTTGAATTATTTGAAAATATAATTACGTAATTAATAACCAAGGCCGATAAACACGCTTAGACTGAAAATTTAAATAAAAAACTTTGCAACTAATGAATGTTGATAAGCTGTTTTAATTTTGTAAATTGATCTTTAACAAGATACTTCATCAGCAAATATTACAGATAAATAGCGTTAACACGTTGGTAAACTCGAAAATAAGAAAGTATATTAATTGTTCCAACACATTTTATTTCAACTCCTTACATATATGAAACTGTACTGTGGCATCCCGAAAAACATAATTTAATTTGTTTGCTCGTTAACTTCTCAAGAATTAATTTATCATACAAAAAAAACCATTTTATTAAATCATCACCACCAACCAACAGCTGCCAACAAATCAGATTGGACAGGAGTTAGAATCCAGACGATATCATAAACTAAGTCACTGCAAACATAAGATGGATGGATGGATGGATAAATTACATCGATTCATTTTATAATATTTAACGTTTATCTTTTTGGCATTTTATTATTATGCTCGTGTAAATTTCACTGCGTAAATGAATTTTTCTTTTGTCACTCTTGTCATTCTTGGACATGAGTGCCGCGTTTAACTCTGTGGACCACCAAATCCTACTGGATAGACTATCGAATCTTCCAAACACCAGGTACAGCAACAACAATATCGCGAGTTCCATTCTGTAAATTTGTCTTAGGTTCGACTAAAGGTTCATGCTTTTTGATCATAAGCACTTCATTACTAACTTTGCGACTCAATTCTGAATTGACTGAATAGCAATTGATCGGTCAGGTAACTTAAAAAGCATGCTGTTACAGCAATCGAGACGATATGGTATCAAAGCATGAACCAGTTTTTCTAATGAAGCCCTATTCAAATAATGTCAAGGTTTAAATCATTTTTTTGGCTGAATCATGCTAGTGATTTGTAGCAATTTAATATGATGCTTTTTTGTGAGCCTGTCATCTAACCAGACGCCCAGATTCAGCTCAGTTGAAGAAAAAGTTGGCAACTTCACCAACCCTAATTGAACTGATGTTAAACTTTGACAACTGTTGTATAGTTTTTTTTTAATTTATACCAAATAATAGTAATTAATTACCATTGAAAAATAATTACCATTAATTACCATTGAAAAATAATTAAAAAAATTGAAATTTAAAACCTTTTAAAACATTTTAAATAAAAGAAATATTCCAAAATTAGTAAATAGGACGATCGTTACTTTTGACTCGAACGATAAAAAACCACCCTTCAACTCATGGATATATATAATACGGATTTGGCAGACGCATTATATATATATATATATATATATATATATATATATATATATATATATATATATATATACATTGTTTATATATATATATATATAACATCAAGGTCAATCTAACAAATATATGTTGAAAAGTGAATTTAAATTAAAATAAACAATCAGTTTTTAGCCGGTTGTTTAGCGATTATCGTTCTAGTTGCTTTTTTTGTCAATTTATTGACATTTAACTAAAACATTTGTCCATAGCAAGACGTTTGATAGTAAAAATACCATAAAATATCAATTACTACAAACAAATGTTTAATGTTTACATGTTTAATTCCATAGAACTAAGCAAAATTATTAGGCACGTAACAATTCTTATGCCATATCCATTATATCCATGCTCCAACTTCCCTCCGAGAGTAAGCTCCTTTGATGGACGTTAAAAGTGAGCGAAGGCCGTTATATTTTTCTAGTTATATGGTTCAAGCATTATAGCTCAATTTCTTTAAAAATTTTCAGCCCAACACAACTCTCACTCTGCCAAAGTTTACTTTTATTTCGTTTTGCACTTTTCGTTTTATGGTTTGTGATCTGAATCTAGTTCTGCGCATTTATGAGTCAAGGCGACCGAAGCAGTTGTATGACGAAGTTACTCGACAAATTAAAATGTCGGTTGAACGAGTTGAAGGAACACGTGAACATGGAATTTGAAAGGAATCCATATTTAGTAATCTTCCTCGGGACAGTATGCATCTTTTCTTCTCTACCTCTCGTCGGCTTCATTATTTTCGCAGTATTTTCCACGATGGTTTTTTTGGCTATATTCCTCATAGCAGAAGGTTGGTTGGTTCCGCTTGCAGTGTTTAATTTTTGAAATGATAATTAAAATTAGTACATTTTTTTAGCTAGAATTAATGTTGTAATGATAATCTCACTATACTACTATGACTAATCTGTAAGTAATGGTAATGTGGTTATGGATACTCGTAATTGACATAATAATAAAATAATCAGAAATGTATTTGTAATGTAATAATGTTAAAAAATTATTAATAGTTGTCCACATCCTCTTCTCAACTCTGGTTATAAGTATTTTTTAAAAATAATTATTAAAATATAATAGGAAAGTAAACCAGAATGTGAAAGTTTATCTAAGTGGCTTAAGTTTTTTGTTTAATCTTCTGCTTTTCCCACAAAGTTATATTTAAATAATTTTTATATTCTTGCCTGTTACAATTTTTAAGCTTTTTGATGTGGATTGGTTTATTATATTTGTGTCATTACAATTTTTTTACAAATTACAAGGTGTTCTTCTGGCATGTAGTTTGTTATTTTTTGTGGGAGCCAGCATGCTCATGCTCATTGTAGGCTGCTTTGCTGCAGTCTTGGTGACAATATCATACCTCGGCTACAAGCAAATTGGAAAAGTTTCAACTAAAAATGCGGACTAGATATAGTGAAATGCCATCATGGAATAACGATTTTCATTTTATATTTTGAATTGGGTTTATTTTGTTTTTATTTTAACTAATTCATGTCCTTCATCTGATCACTTCATTTATTAAGTGAAACAAACATAACTGACTGTTTTTAATTCAAAGTCTGACAGTAAGTGAAAAATTACTAGTCAAGTAAACATTGTATTTTTATATTTTATGACAGGTTTGTTTTTTATTTAACATCTCTTACTCATCTCACATGAACTGTTTTATTTTTAAAAGTAAAATAGGCTCAACAATGTTTCAGTTACCATTACTATAAATAATTATTTATTTAAAACATTTTAATATTCATTTCGTTACTACTAACTTATTTTAAAAGTTATGAACATGTAAAAACTTCATTTTGTTAACAATTAATCATTTTATTACAAATCTCGAACTACTTTTTCATGGAATGTTGAATTTATTGTGTGTTGATTTGATGTTACTAGTAACCATAGTCACATAGTGTATCAGCTGTTGAAGTTTCCAAACTAATTAGGAGAATTTCAAAAATTAATTTTAGACGAGGTTGTTCCTTCATTTTAAGTTCCTACAAGTTTCCCAACGCCTCAAATACTTAACAAAAACGTAGCTTTTGGCAAGATATGTTTCTTTGTTTCTGCATCTTGTATGGAAAATCTTACCCTCTGAGGGTCGTACTTTAAAGTCTCTGACTGCTTTTTGTCGCCGCCGTAATTTTTATTGTCTTAAGCACAGTGACGGATCTATGCCCGTCCCCTGTTGTGATTTTCAAAATTTTGGCCCTCGCTTGTCCAAGTTGTCTAAATCTGCCACTGATCAAGCATATTTATATTAATAAATCTGTTGAGTAATTATTATCATTGGTTGTTTTTATTAATGGTATCTTGTTTTTTTTTTCTTCATGTGGGGGCTGTTCGTGACTGGCTGGTTTTGTTGATGATTTTCGCCTTCCGAACTCTACTAATTTTGTATGTTTTTGGTCTGGTTATAGTTATATCATGGTTGTATCATCGTAAGACTTCGAAAAATGTTATAGAGTGAATTTGAATGAACAAATAAGTAAATAAATTAGTTCATATTAGTTTTGTTGTAAATAAATGCCTTTTTTAAGTTTTAGCTTTTTTTTATTTTAACTTGGTCGGCATAAATATCGTGTCTCGTGCTGTTAGTACGCAATGGCCTTGTCTAAATACTGTCTCCGAAACTCACTCAGACACACGCCATGCGCGTATGATGCGGTGCATACATAATGTGTATACTATACAGGTGCCAACATAATGTGTATACAAGTGCATACATAATGTGTATGTACGTCGTGTGGTGTGGATGGCACCCATGGATATATATAATATCCATGATTGTACCACCTATTTGGTACAAAAGTCTAATAAGTATAGAAAGACATATAAATATTTCTGCTGCATCATAAAAAACAAAAGAAAGAATCACGTCATTACAATTTAGCGGTGTTGTTAATATGATTTCTATAAACGTTTTCAATTCACGTGTGTCAAGTCAGTTGTGAAAATCATCTAGATTTTCAACGAATAGCATTATGACTTGTAAAATGTACCTCAACATGTAAACAAATACTTATATTTTACATTGATCAAAACGCGTCCAAAAATATCTAGTTCAATGGTTTGTCCTGTGGTGCTAGAAGGCATGACGCTCACTGAAGGAACTGATTTTGCACTTTGAAAATATGTACGTTATTATTACGTTTGGAGTATCTATATAACGTCCTCGTCAACTCCCGCTAAGTCACCAAAACAGAATGCAAAAGGGCGAAAAAGGCTTGTAGGGATCAAACATTCATTTATTAACTATCTTAAGTATTAATTATTATTAAAGATTATTGCAATTTTCAATGTTACCTAATCTATGCTAATTTTTATGTCTTTGCTTCTCTCTCGATTTCTTCCTTTTTTCCTGATAGCTTGTAAAACGAAACGGTTCGAGATTCACGTGGGAATAAAGATATTTCATTAAGCCTTAATTGTGTTTGTTTTATTCATTTTAACTCACAACAAAGTGTCTTGTTTGTAGCATAAGTTCGTACTAACAAATAGGTGACCTCCGACGTGATCTGAACAAAAATCCGACGTGATCTGAACTAAAACTTGACGTGATCTGAACGAAAATCCGACGTAAAAAGAAATACGAAGATGCACGTGGTAAGATCAAAACGAAAACAATGTTCCAACCAAATGATGACCCGATCGCCATATTACCTCTTTTCAAGAAAACAGCGTCAACAGATTGGTTCGAGAATTCCGAAATGCAATTTCAATTGCGAAACGTGATGTGTAAAACAACAAGATTCTATCACGTAATAATTTCCCTGCCGTTGGATATAGTCTCAAATTTGTCGTTAAAAGTGCAAAGGGGAACAGATTACGACGCTCTAAAAGCAGAGTTATTATCAACGTTCAAACAAACCAAACCAGAGCCATTCCAAGAAAAAGAATCTTAAAATAAATTTGAATCTGATAAATGTAAACAAAATTGAAGAGAGGCAGCCACCAGAAGAATCCAATAAAATAAAAGTTGTCCTGAGCAAGAACGAAGATAAAAAATGACATCCAACAATCACAACAGCAAAATGCTGAGCAGAATACTACCATCCCATCAGCAAATTCACACATGAACGATTTTCTCCTTCCAGTTCTCTCTCTTCCTTCCGGTTCAACAGCAGCAACAGCAAGATCATCACAGAACGAGAAAAGCAGAGCATAGTTCATCGTCCTCACACACATCTCATTCTAGAAATCGTTTGCAGCTGGACAGAAGGTTGCATGAGAGGCCAGAACAAAATTTGAACCAGCAACCAAAACGGCCACCGCGTTTTCAGCAACAACACCATCATCAACATCTCGTGAAACAAGATAAATTTCAACCAAATTATCAGCGACAAAAGCAACATCATTACGAGAAACAAGTTAAACGCCAGCGATATCAGTACCAACAACCGCATCTTCAAAGAAGAGTAAAAAAATCAAATTCAACTCAAAAAACAAACATTTTTCCATTTGAATGGCTTCGCCTCTTGCGAGGGAATATTGTGAAAATGAAATATCTCCAGCAATAGAAGTAACAGGAACCAACTTATTATTACCAAGTCGATTTTTATTCCCAGATTCAAATGAAGATATAACATCTAGTCAAATCAAACAACTAGCAAAAGAAATGTATAAACTTAATGACTACCTAACAACTAACAATCAACATCACTCTACCCCAAAAGCTTACGTACCAAATGACCTTTCAAACAGTAGTCACGTATGGTTAAGAGTAGATCGAGTACGTCGTCCACTGGAAGCACCATATACAGGCCCTTTCAAAGTGATTGAACGTAACAATAAATACTTTAAAATTGAATTGTTACCAGGAAATTTTCAAATAGTGTCAATTGATCGATTAAAGCCAGCTTGTTTATCATTACCTCTAACAGCCAAAACCAGAATAAACAACAAGAATAGTTCGACAACGAACAACAAACTTTCTACAACAGATTCAACAAAACCAGCAACATCAGACACAAAATCTACTGAAACACCAGAAACAGCAACAACATCAGGCGCAACAACAACACAAGAAACAAGAACGACGTCAACCAAATCCGAACCAACGACCCTTCAGAAAAGGGAGGCGAATAACATTCAACAAACGAAATGAATATTTTTATTTTTAAACGGCTCCGGCTAGCTTGTAAAACGAAACGGTTCGAGATTCACGTGGGAATAAAGATAATATTTTATTACGCCTGAATTGTGTTTGTTTTATTTATTTTAACTCACAACAAAGTGTCTTGTTAGTAGCATAAGTTCGTACTAACAGGCTAAATATTTCGAACATTTTCTGTTTAAATAAGTTAAAGGTTTACACTCTTCCTAGGTTTGGAGACAACACACAAACATAGTAATATGAATACATGTTAAACGACGAATCGCACACGAAGCACGTGATGGGCGGGAATCTTTTGATCATATTCGAACCTGGTCACAGCATGCATTGCAAAACAGCACCAGGCCACCTTAACCAACAAGCTGACACGCCGCCCTTACGAATAACAAATTTATCTGATGGCCAAATTGTTATGGGAGTTGACCATGGATATATATAATATGGCATATGGAAAACACGTTATATATATATATATATATATATATACATTGTTCATACATACAATGTCAAGGTCAATCTAAACAAATTTGTTATATAGAATCGTTATATTTGTTGAAAGAAAAGTGAATTTAAGTTAAAGTAAGCAATCAGTTTTTAACCGGTAGTCATGGATATAAATATATACATGCCGGTTGTTTAGCGATTATCGTCCTAATTGCTTTTTTCGTCAATTTATTGACATTTAATTAAAAAATTTGTTTGAAGTTTAACAATAAATTACGATAGTAAGACGTTTGACTGCTAGCAAAGTAAGAGATCCGTACTCGTAACAAAACAACGCGCCAAATTATGTTCTGTTAATGCCATAAAACTAAGAAAAATTATTAGTTCTTAAAAGAAATGTTTCTAATTACTGCTGTGGAACAATTCAAAATGAAATGATAGATGCAATGAAACAATTCAAAATGAAATGATAGATGTAGTGGCATCAAAAGTTATAAACACAATTATATCCAAAGCCATACAGGCTACATATTATTCTATTATTGTTGACTGCACTCCTGACACACCTCATAAAAAACAGTTTTCGCTCACAATTAGAATTGTAAATATATCAGAATATCTTATAAAAATAAATGAACATCCTTCTGGTGTTGTCTATTGTTAACGACTCGGCGGGTTTTGGATTAAAAAAAATCATTGCTCTCCAAAAAAGATTTTAGATTTAAATTTTTTGGCCTTTTACCTTCTTTGGGGAAGCCACTTTTTCATTTTTGTTATTGGCGATGCTGCACAGTCTTCACTCAATTCCGTTAAAATTTACGTAACAAAGGTTATTCATTTTATATTCTGTGTCCACTGCTCGTTGGAATATTTTACTTAGCCATGTTACAAACTTCACTCATAAAATATTACGTGATACCCGCTGGAAGTCAAAATTGAAAGTCTCAAAGCAATCCGATACCAAATAAGTGGCGTGCATGATGCTTTAATTACTATATATGAAACTGATACCAAGACTCCTGATATTGCACACAAAGCACTTACATTAGCCAAACAATTAAAAAATTATAGTTTTCTAATTTCTTTAATTGCATGGTACAATGTACTATTTCTGTACTGTACTACTGTATTGTGGTTTGGGGTCGTTGCATTAAGTCTCATATTATTATCTTAGATAGATGTTTATACTTATTTATTTGTATTTATTATGATCTGAAAAAATATGATCATATTTCAGATTATTTATCGTTGTCTAATTTGTTGTCTATTCCTAAACTCTGCGTTCTCTGATTATTATTATTCTTGTTTAACTTTATAGTTAAGAAGAAATTTGTTATGTTTAATTCATATTTAATTAAATCTTCTAAATATTGCAAAAGAACCCAACTCGGCACACTCCATTATACGATTGTATGGTCCCTCGTACTGTTTCATTTTCATCTTTAGTTTTTGTTTTTGGTTTAAAATTGTGGTCAAAACTACCGTGTTTAGTTTTACGAGTATATTACTATGGCCTATCTAAAAGATTAATTTTTAACTTAATTAAAAACAACTTTTTTAAAGGGATATGATTTAATTACTTTAATTATTTCAATTATTTTATAAACATAAAGAAATAATTGGCGCGTAGAACATATGCCAATATCTAAATGAAATGAAATGTTTTTTTATAACATCATTATATATGATGATTTTTCAAAAAACAGAAATAAACACACACACACACACTCACTTACATACTTCTAAATAAAATAAAGATGTACGTTACACATACATACTATCACACACAAACCCCATCACATCACACACACCTGTATAATACATGCATAAATATATTAAAACAATACTGATAATAAATAATCTTAATCAAGCACACCTACCCAGACGTCTATACACACCATAAACACATATAAATACTTTCGTGTTCATTAAAAATGTCACACAAAGTATAGTAATAACCAATAAATGTCAATAACTATATATTAACCTGACAATATACATATATTTAGTTCACACATACATCCAAACACTCATTTGCTCATACACATTCTCGTCTGTACACAAATTCATCACACATACTTACACATTAAATTAAATAAAAAGTAAATAAATATACCTAAATAGAAATTCTATAATTAAACAAACCTTCACAGATACATATGTGCACACCCCTTCACATCATACATACAATATGTATAGACCCAATCGTAATATGAAGTGTAACAAATAGATACATAATTAGTTAAATAAATAAATGAAAACTTCAGTGAAATAACGGTATCATAATATAAATTGAAATAAAAATATACAGTATTTTGTTAATTATAATAAATAACCACAAACAAAATAATGAAGTTAATGGCAATCCTTCTGCAACTGTTCAATAATAAATTAAACAAACATAACGTCCAACAACATTTACTGTTTACCATTTATAACAATCACATTCAAATTTCCAAGGGATGTTAAACCAATGATTGTCCACATTCTTCTTAAATTCTGCAATGTTACAACAGCACACTACCTCTTCAGGAAGGTCATTCCACAATCTAACGACTCGATTTGTAAAATAATACTTTCTTAGATTTTTATTGAAAGTTTTAACTTTGAGCTTTAATTTATGGTTTCTTGTTCTGTTGTCATTCACTTTTTCAATGACAGGATGACCAGCATCAGGTTCACTCTTTAACATATTAAAAAGTAGAATCATATCTCCTCTATTTCTACGGTTGTCAACGTGGGCAGATCGAGATGTTTCAGTCTTTCCGCATACTTTAAATTGAAACAATTCTTTACCATTTTTGTGGCCCTCTTCTGGACTCTTTCGATATCTTTTATGGTCCACGGTCTCCAGACACTCACTGCATAATCCAAGTTTGGTCTGACTAAACCCTTGTACAACTGTAAGAAAGAAAATTTGTTTAAATTACGAAAATTTTTGTATATTATGCCTAGAATCGCAAATGCTTTGTTAATTGATTCATATATTTGAGTTGTAAATTTCAATTTACTATTAAATGAAACACCCAAATCCCGTATTTCTTCCTTGCTTTCTAAGTATTTATTTTGAATACTGTAACTCATGCCCAAATCTGTTACCCCCTAGTCTCATAACAACACACTTATCTATGTTAATACTAACCTTCCAAACATTACACTAATCAACAATTTTGTCTAAACATCTCTGCAAGCTAATCACATCCTCTTCTTTCTTTTTAGATTTAAACACTTTAGCATCATCTGCATAAAGAAATAGGTTTATATCATTGTCTCCATCGCAAACACTGAACATATCGTTAACATAAACAAATAAAAGCGTAGGGCCAAGAACACTCCCCTGTGGAACACCACTGGTAATCTGATATTTTTCTGACAGACGATCTTTTACTTTTACAGAAAAAGTTCTATTTTTTAAATAATTTTGTATCCATCTAATCAGCCCATTACTGACACCATACGTTTCCAACTTTTTAATTAGCATCTTGTGTCAGTGGCGGATCTAACGCTTAGCAGAGTGAGCAGCTGCTAGGGGCCCCGGACGGCCAAGGGGCCCCGTGTACAAATTTATCCCTTAAAAAATACTTCAAATAAATTTTCCAATATAATGAAATTTCAAAATTTGAAAAAATCATAAAATTTTAAATAATATTTGTTATTAATGGAAAGGGGGCCTCGTAAAAAAAATTATTTTATAAAAATAACAAATAAATTTTGAAATATAATGAAATTATTAAAAAATTCTTTCAATTACTATGCTGAATTCAACGTTAATAAGCGTTTGCAAATATAGGAAGTTTACAGTAATATGTTTGAAAACAATCTGTCATTCGTTTCGTTAGCCACCGTGATATTCTTTCGGACATCCCTACTTTTTTGTCTTTAATATCGTATCGTTGTTTTGTTGTTGAAAGCGCGTGATTTTATTTTTTTAAAAGTATTGTGGTCAAATAATTAAAACGTTATTTAGTTGTCTGTTTTTTTCTTTTATTTCAAGTACCTAAGTGGTAAACATTTTTATTTACTTTTGATATAAATTCATTAAATGAATTTCATTTTAATTAATTTTAATTGATGCTCAACTTTTGCAGGAAAGAGAAAAAAAAGAGTATTATTGGAGAGAAGTTTTAAAAAGGATTGTTTCAACAATACAGTTATTAAGCCGCTTAGGATTAGGATTTCGCGGTCATGATGAAAGTAAAAATTCCAATAGAAAAGGAAATTATTTGACCTGTTTGGAATATTTAAGTGAATATGATGAATTTTTAAAATTACATTTACAAAAATATGCAAACTAAGGACGGGTTCATGCAAGTTATTTATCTTACTATATTTGTGACAAATTTGTAGGCCTCATTGGCAATCAAGTAAGGGCTGAAATAATTGAAGAAATTAAATCGACAACTTATTACAGTATAATTATTGACTTCACTCCTGATATTTCTCATGATGACCAACTTACTTTTGTGATAAGATATGTTTCATTTTCTGGTAAGATAAAGGAACGATTTTTAGGGTTCGTTCCTTTAGATAAGCACAACTCTTCATACTTGGAAAAAGAAGTTTTAGAAACTTTAATGAAATTTGGTCTAGATATTAAAAACTGTCGAGGTCAATCTTTTGACAACGCTTCGAACATGTTAGGAAAGTACTCAGGTTTACAAGCACGTATTAAAGAACATAGTCCGAGTGCGGTTTTTATTCCTTGTGCTAACCATTCATTGAATTTAGTTGGAAACACCGCGGTTCAATATTTCATGTTTGTGCAAAAGCTATTTACATTTTTTTCATCATCAACTCATCGCTGGAAAATGCTGAACAGCAAAATAGATGTTGATCAGTCTCTCTCGTTAAAAAGGGTATCAGATACAAGATGGTCAGCAAAAGCTGATGCTGTTTTAGCTTTAAAACTGAAATATACAATAATAAAAGAAACGTTAACTGACTTATGCAATGGACAGGATGAAAAACCTATCACTATAGTTGAAGCAACATCACTACTTAAAAAAAATGAATAAATACGAAACCGCTCTTATGACTGTTATTTGGAATTATATCCTGCAAAGAATAAATTCTATCAGTAAGTCAATAGAATGTGAATTATTTAAAGGATCAATGCTACTTAAATCATTAGACAGTTTTATTGAGAATTTCAGAAATGATTATAAAAAAGTTATGACAGAAGCAACCGATTTATCAGGATTACAATCTTTTAGTGAGGAAGATGAAGTAACTTTTAACAGAAGAAAAAGAAATGCGTTTTTTGATGAAAATAAAGAAGAGTATAAATTTACAAATATAGATATTTTTAAAATCAATACATTTTATGTCATATGCGATAGTATTAAAACACAATTGCTACAAAGAGTTCAAAAATATGAGGTTGTTTTGGAACATTTTCGTATATTTCTTGATTGGAATTTGTCAGAAGAAAAAAAAAACAAAAGTCATTGAAAGAATTGAAAAATATTTACAGAAATGACATTGATGTTTGTAATTTGGAAGATGAACTAAACCATTTTTTTATTTTTTTTGAGGGAAAATGAGGACGCCATTTTTTATTTTTTTTGAAGAAATAAGCCAGATAATTCAAGTAATAACAAAGATTTATCTTTTGAAAGAATCTATAAAGCCGCTAAAGAAATGTCATGCACATTTCCCAATATTGAAATATTATTGAAAATTTTTTTAACTATTCCTTTATCTAATACATCTGGTGAAAGATCTTTTTCTCTTTTGAAAAGAATTAAAAATTATTTTAGGAGTACAATGGGGGAACAAAAATTAAATAATTTAGCTGTTTTGTATTTAGAACAAGAAATAATGAATAGTGTTGACACTGCCAAAATTATTGATGAATTTGCAAGAAGTAAAGCTAGGAAGAAATTTATTTGAAAAAAATGTTGTTTGTCGATTATTATTTTCCAATGATTTCTTTTAATCTTCATTTCGAATTACATTATTGTCAAACATATTTTGTTGACTATTTTGAAATTTTGTATTTTTTTTTATATTTGTATTTGACCAAATTTTAATCTATGAAGCACATCACAAATAACATGAAGTCTGAAATGGCGCTCGACAAAAATATTTGCAATGATTGTATCCCAGGAAGGGTGTTCACCATAGGAAAAAGACAAACCCGAAACACTAGGCGCTGGAAGAGCCTTAAATGAACGCGGACACGTTCCATAATATATATATAATATATATACATATATATATATGTGTGTGTGTGTGTGTTGTGTTTGTAAATAAAAGGAATTTGAACATTTAATTTGAATAATTCCATGTTTAATATTTTAAAAATTTCGCACTTAATATATTAATGTTTGTAACAAATCTGTCGACAAACTATATTCAAATTCTTTAAAAGTTATTTTTAGTTCAAAGATGTATATCACCTACATAGTTATAAGTTGGAAATAATTGAAAGTTAAAAAGCCTCTCCACGACACACTAAGTTTGGGGTCCCAAATTTTTTTCTGCTTAGGCCCTTTCTTGACTTAATTCGCCACTGTCTTGTGTAATACCTTGTCAAACGCCTTTTCAAAATCGGTATAAATTATATCAATTTTGCCACCTTAAGGAAAAACTTCTAATATAAATTCAATTGTTTTTCTTAACTTAATAAATTTCGATGATCATTTAGTTTTAAGTAATTTCTGCCCATTTTTGGTTTAATTTAATTTGTATTCATTGGCTTGCTATACGATTTTATTTTCATTTATGTTGTTATTTTCATGTTGGTATGTTTTTATTTGGTTTGGGTGGCCGTACAAGCTTGTTTGAGCTTATGTGTCTCCATGCTTTTTGCTGAATAAAATTGAATTGAATTTCAAATGAACGTTGTTAGTAAAGCGATGCAGGCCAAGGATCTGGTACAGTGCACTGAAATGCCTAAAATTGTATTAAGTATTTTGAAAATTATAGAGTGTTTGGCTTTAAACAAGTAATGGTTGGTGCTAAAGAATTAGCTGAAAACTTAAACTTCGAGCCTATATTCAGACCAATCAAGAGGGTGGGACGAGTAAAACGTCATTTCGATAAAAATGCTCCTGACGAACCAATCCAAGATCCAGAAAAGCAACTTGAAGTGGAATTTTTAACCTCTGTTTAGCCATAAGTTTGTCATCAATTAAAGAACGATTTGAACAACTGGATGAATATGTAAATATATGGGTTTTTTTATTAAGTTTGGATAATTTGCCCATCAAGTACGATTTTTTGAAATTGGGTAGAGAATTGCAAAAAAATTAATCGTTTGTTCAAAGTATGATTTTGATGGTGCCTTTGCAATGTGATAAACTAAAAAATGTTCAGTTTTTTTTTGTTAAAGATAAAATAGGTAGAGTGGAACTTGAAAAAGTAGAAAAAATTACACCCTTCACTTTATTGAATTTGATTAAAAAACATTTTTACAATAGCTATATCCAAATACATGGATTGTTCTGCGCATTCTTCTTACAATGCCTGTAACTGTTGTAAGTGGGGGAACGTAGCAAAACTAAGTTGCAAGATCGACTTAAATTTTTAGCCAGGTTATCAGTCGAGCAAAAAATAGCAGAAAATTTAGAATTTTTCAAAGATGATAACAGATTTTGCCGATAAAAAGCTAGAAGAATTACATTTTAATATCTTTAACCAATGTTTTGCAGATTTAATTAGAAGAATTTGTTACTTGTAATAAAACCGTCTGCTTTAAAATTCATCTAGCTGTGTTCATTGTTCATTTATATACTTATTTTTAATAAAACATTTTTAAAAAATTCTGATTAATTAGATTGAAGATTATTTAAAAATCTCTTTAACATATATTTACAATTTTTGCATTTGGCCTCGTTTGTACTCGTTCTTTAATGTTAAGCTATTAACCTTTCGTTGGAAACATCAATAACACATAGGAGCGAGTCTTCAAGTTTTACCCGACCTGTCAAAAAAGCCGGCGTGGTGATAGCCTGGTGGTTGAGGTCGCAGTGATCGGGTTTGAATATGACAAAAGAATCCCTGTCTATCGCATGCATTGTGTGTGGTGCGTTGTTAAGCATAGATGCTGTCTGTTGATGATTTCTCTGAATTTTGGAAATGTGTAATCGACCATTAACCATTACGATTGACAGGTTGTATAAAGTACAATAACAGTCTGTAAAGTTCTTGGCACAGTCTTCTCAGCTCGATAGGATTAGCCAAAATATATTTGAATAATAATCAAACAGTGTTTATATTTTGATTCCAAATTAGAAACTGATAAATAATTTAAAAACAGTACTTTAAAAAGAAAAAGCAATACTATCAGAACTTTTTCATTAATTTTGTCTTTATATGTTGAAAATTTTGCATGGGAGCAACTTAAATTTTGAATTGACATATTTCATTATTTTTTCACCTTTATTGGTCAAAAAACATGTTTACGTCAAGGCATGGCGAAGTTAATATTTACTAATCTCATTTTGTAATGTCCTGGTTTAGCCGTTTTTTTGAATGAACGAGTTGTTAGGTCCAGAAAACAAGATTAAATATAGATAAATTTTAAATAAATGTATATAATAAAAGTAGAGACTCTTAATTATTTAATGTAGGCTCTATGTGTAGGTATATAGACTATTTGCTACAACTTGTTGCATTCTTATCAACAGGGTAGTGGAAGATTATGATTGGGTCGACATTGTCTAACCGAAAAGGCGTTTAACAAAATTTCTTACAAAACTGTTTGACCAATTGCACATCAGAGGTAAAGCAGAATGAACATTGCGCTGATTTTAATTGGTTGTCATTGGATTTTTCCCCTCTTATTTTTAATATAATTTCACGACCGCAAGCAAGTTTTAATCAATTTATCAAATTCGGGCACTTACATATAAATAAATTGCTGAAACAAAATATTTTTGCTAAAATGCCAACTGCAGTTTCCATTATTTGTTATGTACTTAATGTTATTTAGTTTTACAGTTTTAATTTTGTTATTTTGAGACCGATTTAATTAAGATGTGTTTCTTTTTTGATTTCGATTTGTATTAATGTACAAATAAATTATTTATAATAATAATTTATAAAATAATTTTTTTTAGATTTTTGTCCCACTAAAACATTGTGGTGACGTATTTGTTCCATCGTCTGGATGGATTTCACCAAATCCTTTTCAATTTTTTGATCATAATTATCATTTTAGTAGAGTTAAATGCTTACTGCAAAATTTCGTTTTATTGTATGTACTATATACCTCATAGAACTGTGTTATATACTCTGTTTTTTGTTTTCTATTTCATAATTTTCAAAACTGTTTTAAACTGTTTATCGAACTGCTGTATATTTTGTGTGATTTGGTTACGATATACAGTTTCTATTCTAGTTTCTATTCAGTTTCTTCACGGGAAGCACCCGTTTTATAGTCAAAGGCCCACGCTGTAAACGCAAAAACTACATAGGCATTACACTTCTGTCAATTGAAGGTAATTTATGGATTGGACTAGACCACGTATTCCCCCAAGACAGTCCTTGATCTGCTCAGTGAAAAAGGATCTGTCACTCATTATCATTGGTCACTACTCGGTCTAGAGGCACGGTCATAATTGCACAAAACTAAGTCTACCGCGAACTCGGTACCGTTCGTTATGGGCGCTAATGATAATGAAGGCTAAAACAAACGACATTACATTGTTAAAAAAACTCGATTCCGGTGAGACAGGGTGTACTAGCCAATCATATCTGCAGTAGAAGGTCGGACAATTCTCACGAATATATTATTATTGAGATGTTTATACAGCGCTAATGAAATGAATCTCAAAAGCGCTATCTAATAGAAATTGAACCTAATACCATCACTGAAATAACAAATCATAATGCATTATACAAAAATAAAATTTAAATGTTGTCATGGACAGAAAATCGCAAAGATAAAAAAAATATATGTATGTATATATACACATATATAATTCACTAACATAGACTGATATGCCAAATCTTGACAGATATAATAGGAACACATAAATATGAAATGAATAATTTAAATCAATGAAGGTTTAAACATTGTTTTTTTCATAGTGGTATTGCCTCGTCGCATTTTATTCTTACCTTTATAAAACTTACTGGAAGAGCAGCAATGATTGTAGAAAGATAGTAAGATGACGCAAACGTTTCCAGTGACGGATTTAGAGAAAGGCTAGGGGTCCTCCGTTCCGAGCAATATTAAGTAAAAATAGTACCCAAAATTGGCTTGATTAATGAGCAAAATTGTTACCAGTGAACCAACGAAAAATGAAAAGTTTGAAACGCTTCACCCCAGCTACTTTGATATTCTATGTAATAAGAAACCAGTGTCAAAACAGGTTAAAGTAGTCAAATACATTATTGAAAATGTAGCTATTATTGAAAATGTAGTTATTATTGAAAATGTAGTTATTATTGAAAATGTAGTTATTATTGAAAATGTAGTTATTATTGAAAATGTAGTTATTATTGAAAATGTAGTTATTATTGAAAATGTAGTTATTATTGAAAATGTAGTAAAAAGCAACTGCACTATCTAACTCGTGAATTACAAGTGATTATATAACGCATAGATAATTTGGATAAAATACAAGTCAAAGATACAGGGGACAGTTTTTCGCCAAAACCATTGAAAACAAAATCAACAAAACCACGTAACTTTTCTAACAAACGCTTGCAACCATAATTAGTTCCACGAACGAATAATTATTTCAACAAAAACAATACAGATTCTTTAAAGCAATATTGAAAAACTATTATAAAATAAAACCACCGATTCTCTTTTAGTAGTCGCTTTTAGAGCAAATTTTAAAAAAGGCTAACGAACGCGTAAGAAGGGATATCGAAACAACACTATCACGGAACGCAGTTGAAATTTCTACCGAGACGCTCTTTAAAATTTAGTTACACAAGATTTTGAAAAATTTCGACGACCGGGGAAATTTTCTAAAAAGTTGACGACTAGGAGGAGGGGGATTTTCAAAAGTCGATGAAAGGCTGGTGAGAATTTTCACAAATGTTTTCAAAAATTTTTTTGTGCTCATGAGGGGACCCAATTTTTTTGCTAATGAGCTTATGCCGTTACAGATTCGCCTCTAGATTCGCCACAGATACGCACAAATTCAAAACATCAACATGCAACATCTTAGAAAATTACTTCTTTATTGAAATCTATATTCAAACATATGCTGTGCTTAAACAAAAAATCTAAAAATGATTAAGGGATCGCAACTTGTGTTGATATTTTTTTTTCTAAATCTGTTATTTTCAATAATAATTCGGCAACTACAACATTTTTTAGCTTCAATTGTTTATCCCATTCCTCCTTTACACGTTTGTTGTGCCTTCTTAACTGGGAGTTGCTTATATTTAAAGCTTTGATAGTGTTGAAAAATTTCTTTTCTATGTCAGATTTTGATGCTTTTTCCTGTTTCAACTTTCGATATCTGCATTTCCATAGGTGAGCTGATAATTTTCCTCTCATCGAGCTTCGCTGCAAGATCAGATTTGTTCTTTTCAGTTCAGAATTTTTTTCTTTACATTCCTTATAAGCATTTTTAAAAAATTTCGTTCGTTTTCTAGATGATTTCAATGAATTTTTCCTACTCAAGCAATAAATACACTCCTGCCCATATGTACGCAACTTGGATCCATCACCATCTTCAATAGTTCTCAGAACATGACCAGATGTCAACATATCATCAATTTTTATATCTTCTGAAGAAATATTGTTTTTTCCAGAGTTGACTTCCGCCTTTTCAACGTTGACTTTGGTATTATTCTCAGAATCAGTTATACCATTTTCTAGTAAGAGGCAGTCCTCAACTTTCATGGGCTGAATGTTGAAAGGCGAGTTCAAAAAATTTACTACTTTCGTCCAATATTTTGTGAAATTTAATTTGAAGTTCGATATTGTAGAATTAACCATCTTAATTTTAGTCAAAAGGGTCCATTCCTTTGCTTTAAAAACAAATGACCTAGATTGCAGTTCTCGATGTGTCATAATTGCACTACTCTTATTGGTTTTGAGATTTTTTGATTTAAGAAATGTATAATATATGTGTCCATTTAAAAGTGGCAATCTGCACTCTGAAAAGTTTTCTTCAAGGTAGGTCCTGAAGTCTTGAGCGGTTTTGTGTTCCATTTTTATTACATCACAATTATAACCAAATGAGAGCAGAGGTCAAAAGATGTAGGACCTGTTAAGTGAAATAATAAATTTAGCATGAAAACATGAACCAATCTTTGTAAATTAAAAATACAACAATATAACTCAAACAACTTAATCAAAAGTTTTTTCCCAATAATTTAAAAAACCCACATATAGGTCACGTTTGTTGCACAACTAACTTCTTTTCTCTATTAAGTTCTTCAGTTTAATTACCTTACAAAAATTTTTATCTATAAGATTCTATGTTAAATGCCAACAGTGATTTTGGATTTTTAGCTCATTCCTGGCAATTACCCTTTTTTCGTTCCTAGTTTATTTCACAATTTTTATTCGATTCTATTCAATATTTTCTTTATGTATTATTTATTAATTATATATTTTGTTAGTATTCTTCAGAAATTCAAATTCTTACATATATGCAGAAGTGAGCGCAACATGCAGACACAAAAATAGAAATACAATAAAAAGATTTAAATGATAGTATGGGAAAACTGAAAATGCAAAATAGAAGCAACAGAAAATGATTTGCAAAAAAGGCAGACTATTGTTAAGCACTACAAATTATCTATCGATTGAGTAACATCACCTCTCAAGACAGTAGCATTCTTTAAGCAAACGATTCTATTGCAAAATTTGTGTGCTTTTGCGGAATCGGATACTTCGACTCCGAAGAATGTTGAATAATAAAATATTTTTATATTTTGAAACTTTTATAAATCATGTTTTTTTTTAAGATAAATAGACGTAGCAATATGCAATCATCTTTAATACTGAAAATATAATATATGTTAATGTGAATAAAGTAACTTAATTTTCATCAGTATGTTTTAAAACATGAAGATTAAGTAACTTTACAAAGAAAAACAATTACATTGACTGATTTTCAGTGTTTTCCAAGGTATTTTTTATTTAGAAGTGATAACGTAAAACAATGATGCAAAAGTTGAAAAATACTTCTGGGAATCAGAACTCAAAGTCGAGGATTTATAACCAGAGTCAGATATTTTTCATCTGACTTCAATCCTCTGCTAACAATGCTCCTGATCCAGATTTTTTATATATATTACAAAACTGACAACAGACTAAGGTCATAAGAAAAAAGATATATTTCTTAGATAAAAATATTACAGATAAGCTTACAAAACAAATAGAATGGCGAGTCAAGCTTCTGGAAAAGTTTATACTGATAAACAAAAAAAAACAGGTTTGGATTAACAGTTAACGACTGGTTGTGAATAAGGTCATCCGCATACCTATGAATGACGCTTGAGTAATGATATCAGCATTTCTGTAATGTAATGGAATCAAATATAGGTAAAACGTGAGATAGGTACTCCTATGGTATTGTCCATGTTTACAATCATAATGTACTTTTAATAAATTAACTCCGCACATTTTGAATTATCTAGCGCTTGATTATTTATTTATATCAAATTGAAAATAATTTAATACAAGTTAATTCTTAGGTAAGTAATTAATAC
>NW_008705215.1:900206-901301 GCF_000326865.2 Helobdella robusta | reverse complement strand
AAATTTTTACCACTCTATATTTGTGAAATGATTGAAAATTTTGTTAAAAAGGGAGGCCCTAACCCTAACCCTGTTAACCACTCCATAAGCCATTGATTGTTATCAAAACAGAAATTTACTCAAATTTTAACTTTTTTTATTTAATGTTCACTATTTCAACTATTTGACAAGTAATGATCTAAAAAACTTACATAATTAGATTATTTTTAATTTGATATAAATAAATAATCAAGCGCTAGATAATTCAAAATGGGCGGAGTTAATTTATTAAAAGTACAATATGATTGTTTGTAAACATGGACGATACCATAGGAGTACCTATCTCACGTTTTACCGAGTATGACTCAGTATATTCCACAAGGCATTAAGAACAAGATGCATCAAATTGCATGAGACTGAACTTAGCCACAATGACCGACCTATATAATTTTATAAGCAATCTTCGATGCCAATTATACACACGTTAAAAAGCCAATTATACGCACGTTAAATAGAGATAAACGTAAAAGAGAGAGGGTACAGCAAGCCTGCATGCATATGCGATATGTTATATTATGTTATATGATATATGCTGTTTAAATAGCAGCCGACATGTATGCATGTTATTATAAGCTTTTTTTACTCTTACTGAAACTTGGCACGAGGACTCTAACTCTCCCTCTCTTATTCTTGCTACTCCTGATGGTTACAGCTTCCTTGAACTCTCTAGACCTCCAAAAAATCTTCTATCATCTTCTCATTCTTCTTATGGAGGTATCTGTCTGTTTTATAAATCTCTATTTACTGCTTCCATTAATACTTCCTTTCACTTTTCTTCTTTTGAATGTCTTGCTGTATCTCTTAAGTCTTCTTCTCCATCTTTCTATATTGCTGTAATCTATCGCCCTCCTTCTTCTTCTCTCACTTTATTTTTAGATGAATTCTACTCACTCGCTGAATCTCTCTACTCTTTTTCTATTCCTTTCTACATCTCTGGTGATTTTAACTTGCACTTCAATAATTTATCATGTTCTTACACTTGTAGGTTTAATGATATTTTGTCTCTTTTTAACTTAACTCAATATTGTTCTTTTCCTACCCATACTTCTGGTAACA